>NC_143012.1:318655919-318810086 GCF_055824585.1 Amblyomma mixtum
AAAGTTCTTCGAGAAGGTGCCTGGTGTCTCTTATTTCAACGTCTTGTGGGGTCCTTTTATTGAATAATTTTTTTTCTGGCTGTTAATTCAGGATGCTGAAGCATAGCGTAAACTACCCATTCCTTGCCAGTTTTGTCAGAAACAATCAAATATTTTTTTCGTAATCTTCGTGAGCCTTAAACTTCACACAAATTACATTCCTTGTGGTGAATCGCAAAGACTCAACAACGACGCGAAACTAGTCTCTGCTGCTGTGTACAGGCCGTGCGGTGAGTTGGAATGCATATTTTTAGTGTAAGACTAGACAGGACAAAGGAGAGAGATCATTTTGGTTAACAGCCAGGAGACGGGACGTGTTCGCGCTGTTACCAACATGGTCTCTTGAATAAACAAGCCAAAGAAAGAGGTACACGCAGGTTGTCAGCGTTTTTCCTGTGTGTGTCCCCTACGTCCTGTCGAATACTGCGCTGAAAAAATACCTTCGAATTACTGACGCCAACTGGACCGTTTCTCTACTCTAACAGTGCAGTTGGCACTACTATAGATCGGTAGGCTGTATTGGGAGGAAATTTTTAGCAAACGCCAGCAGAAGTTCGTTGCCGAAGTTATATTCAGCATGATGCCTCAGGCCTTCGCAAAAATAAAGTTAAAAATTTGCTGAGTTCGCATTATCTCCTGTTTTTTTATGTGCGTTAGTTTATAGCACCTTCCAGAACTAGCACATTGAATTGTGCCCGTATGCACCTCCCGAACATGACTCTACGCCTTAGTCACAGATGTGTATTGCTTAAGTGAATTCGGGCTGACAGACTGGCGCTATTGCGGACAGTTTTCATTAAAAGTGAAAATAATCAGGACGTCATTCAGGCTCACAACGAATAGTGTGAAAAAATTTCCAATTGCTGTGATCCTCAGAAAGCTACGCGAAGGCAATATTATCAAGCCGTATCCTCATACCAACATCACCTCTTCACATACTAGTCGTACCGGCAGGTCATAATTTCTTTCTTCAGTAGATACTGCTCTTTATGGGGCCAGAATCCAAACTTCATCGGAGATAATCGCCACAAGGGCGCCCATGTTTACCAATGCGCAAAGACTGACCTTAGAAAAAAAAAAAGCTATAAATTTACTGTTGCACTTCCAGGTGGTATGCTCTGAAACACCGTCCTGCTATTGCCGCTAGTCCCCAGTACCTTTCGAGAATAATAATTGTACGCCGCCTGCGCATAACACAAATTTAGAATTTACGAGGACCGCACAAGCCATGTGCGGTAAAAGCGGCACTGACTGCACGGCACTGTATAGCATCGTGTACAACGAAGCTGCAAATCGACACTTCCACCACTTTAATCAGCGTTTCACAGGAATGACAAAAATTTCCTTCACTCACCTTTCGCATTTTACCGTAACCGAGGAACCATCCTCAAGAAATATTCACAACACTGGGAATAACGGTGAACGATTCTGTGGGTAATGTTAGGCTTGAAGTTACAACCCTGCTTTCACGAGACAGACAAGACATGCTGCTCTCCAGTATACTGCACCTTATATTTGCCGGCCTGGCAGAGTTTCTCGCAGCGGGAGTCGGAAGCAAAGCCTCGTACGGCAATATCCCCGCGGTGAGGCAACCGTCCTCGGCGGGGAAAGGGAACAGCAGGTGAGGACGGCCGACCTTGACTACGGCGAGCACGTAGGGTGGAGCCGAAGGAAGAGCGTTGCAGCGGGTCGAGATTACACGTCACTTCCGGAACGGAAGCTATCCGTCGCGCATAGAGGGAAAGGCCGACCTACGGTGGAAGTAAGTATAGGTTGGGCATTAGCGTTCAGATAAACGGTACATTGTCTGTCTTGTCCGTTTCCGTCGCTCAGCTTCGGCACTGCTTTCTTCACGGCAGATATGATATTTGTCTACGACGTTAATCGTAAAGACTCCGAGGTCCACGCTGGGACGTTTGTGAGGAGAACGAAATGTCGGCCTGAATGGCTAACAGGGGGTTATAAAAGCCATTTGTAATGCGATGTTGCTCAGGGCTCGATGATGGCAACACGAATTGTAGACATGCAGTACCCGAAGTTGAAAGAGGAATCTCAAGCAGTGAACCGCTTTTGCAGGTGTTGACATCCTCAGGAAAACAAGAAAATTATTTGTACGAAATATTTAGCGTCTATAGAACAGCCTAATTACTCGCTTATCACAATTTCTCTGCAGCGCAAACACGCATTTTGAGACGGGGCTCTTTTTTCGAAATATATCTTCGAACACGCTGTTTTTGTATTATACGTTTATTGAATATGTTGTAATGCATTACTTCCATGTTGACTAGAATTGAAAGGATAATTTCGAACGACCAACTCAATGAGAACTAACTGCAGGCAACAAAAAGATATCACTGCTCTACGCTTGCAAAACTAAGAGCTTCAGAATCAAGCCTAACCACATGTCTCAGCAGCGACAAAAAACAGCGTGTTTGCTAGCTTAAACGCTGACCTGTCTGTCGTCATGAAGGCTTTGGTTCTTAAAGAACGATTCTGAACATCATTCTGAACCAAACTGAACCAAATTCTGAACCGATTCTGAACCAAACTTAGACATACGATTAAGCATTAAAAGCATTAAGCATTTGAAAAAAAGAAAAGAAATCAATTAATTTAGAAACTATACCGCGGAAATGTGTGAGCAACCATTCTTATTACTATATTGTAGGGTAGCATACTGGGCTTTGCCTAGTCAGCCTCGCTGCCTTTCCATTCATCATTCTCTCTCTTTCTAGTCTCCCGACGCTCGAAGCCTACAGGAAGCGTAGGTCAAAAATTCTGTTTACTGCACCCAAGTATACGACTGAACTAGAATGTACATATATTGAACATGATGCCTCAAGGCGGGCTCGAAGCAAACATAACGAGTCTGCTTCTTTGCCGGATGGCACAACTAATGTCCACCGATTTCAACGGTAAGCTAATGTAGCAAGCTTCCGCAAAATCTATTCAATTCGTTGTCCCGGAAGCCGTTCTAAACCGCCTTGTCACCTCACTTGTATACTCTCAGCGTTCATTCGAATTACAGGCTACGTTTAAAGTGTTCTTTTAACTATTTTTTTCTGACGTTTCGACGGCTTCGAGTTTTTGTCTAGGTTGGAGCTATGCCGAGTCCAGTTGTGCGTTGTTTATTTCGAAAATCATTTTTTATTTTAGTTCCTGACTTCAAAAGCGTCCGGTGCGCGCGTATGCATATTCCCGTATGCATCTGCGCATGCGTGATGCGTAGCATCGATTCACTTTTTTTTGTGTGTGTTCCCGTTCAGCGAAGTACATTTTCGAGCCGCTTGCTGCTTCCCCATTGGCCTCTAGACGGCGCCAGCAGCATCGAGAAATAAATAAATAATCAAAAATACCCCCCCCCCCCCCCCCCCCCCCCTTCCTCTGCTCCTAACGCTGTAATGCAGCGAAAAACGGTCAGGACAACTGGTCGAGCCACTTTCCGCGTTTGGAGAGCTCCCTGAGCTCGGGCAGTCTACTCCATTGCCTCGAGCTACGCGAGCGCAGCTTTACAAATCCAATCGATGTGTTCTGACACTTTTTCCTGCGTTCAGGCGCCAACGTCAATATGCTCAGCACGGTGCGTGTCGCCCGAACCCGTAAAAATGCATTACCAGTATAATGAGGACAAAGAGTACTACTGTTTAAAATATGTTATTGTTTCTGGCAGGGAACAAAACTGGTAGGTATTGACGCGAAGTTTTCGTTTATAATTTTTTTGGCGCTTAAAAATTCAACAAATTCGGTAACATGGCCTGCGTATTGATTTGTTGTTGTGGCGTCAGAAACTGGCTGACAAGTATACAGCTGACATGCGGTGAAAATCGGTGGATCCGCTCCCCCAAGATCCAGAAGATGCTGACGCAATTGCTATCAAGTTAAATGTTTCGTTTAAAACAGACATTGGCTAAATAAAGGTACTGCGGCTCATGAGACCTGCGCACACCTTCTACCTAACCCTTTTTGGAACTGTGCTTTGGGTGCAGAAAATGGTTTTCAAGCGTGCTATTTTGCTGTGAGTTGACCGCTACCTATGAATTGTTTCTTTTTGCACTGTTTGAGACCTTTTTAGTTTGCGCGGTACATTTCTGCTTCACGCGTGCGTATGTGCGTTTATGTGTAATGTCTAGCTGCTCACCAAGGGCCTTCGCAAAAGTAAGCAAAAAAACAATGAAATAAAGAAACCACCTCGGTGCACGAAGGAAGCTCAGCATTGCACGGCTCGCAGAACAGTGCACTGCTGTTTGTTTAAATACAAGAGGCATGAATCGTCGGCGTATATTCGCCAGGGGTCTCATAATCCAAGCAAACAAGGTCCTTCCCTTCATAGCAGACGAGCGCATAGCGAGCAGGGGGCCCTAAAACAACGCGTAGAAGAAACACATGCGCAAGAATAAAGAGCAAGATGAAAGGCAAAGATGCAAATGCAAAACATTACGCCGAACAAACAGCGTCGTTATCCCTTCACGGCGGCCGTAGCCAAATGATCAATGTCGTCGTCGTCTCATGCGTTCTAAAGTTCACGAGGCCGTTCTTCCGAGACAGCACTGCGCACGGGGCTCGTCCGGTACAGCGGGAGCTGAGTGAAGGCGCCCGCGTGCGCACCGACTGGGGACAAAAAAGAAAGGAAGCGCTCTGAGGTTAGGGGACCGAGTCGGGCCGGGAGCACGTTCGGCCTCCGAGTGCGCTCCCTTTATTTGGCTCCGATGAAGGGTGCTGCGGCATGCGACGGTTTACGGCCATTTATTTCGCTTCACTAGTAGCACTCTCTCCTCCTCCGCGTTGGTGCCTTCTCCCCATTCTCTATTTCTCTCTTTCCTGTGTGTGTAGTACCTTGTGGGGCATGCGTAGGCGAAGTCCGCGCTGCTCGTTGAGAGAGCAGTAATGGTCCTTGCGTTCGACATCGCCTGTAAATATGCCCGCCGAATATCGTTTCCCTACGTGGCTGCCGCTATAGTTCCTTCCGCCCAACAAGTGCGTCGTTCGAGTACGAGTGCGGTTTCAGAATGGCGGCCACGCATAGACGTTTAATTGGGATTTTTATTCAAATTTTGTTTTATGGACCATTAAGGATTGTGAGTGCCGGTACGGAAAGCGCAAAAATTGGTCCTTCAATTTTGGTGTGGGGACGCAAGAACTTGTGAGTTCAGCCGCAGTAAGTCAGTCTACCGCCAGATGCCGCCTAATTAAATGGAAAGTGTGTTCACCACTAGGCAGGACTGCCCATCATAGCGGTTCGAGACCTTGTGCTAGGTGAATAGACACAGACACGGTAGGTGGTTAATGAAGGCAAGGAAGAGTGTACTGTGGGAACATATAACAGGCGTAACACTGTCAGTCTGGTCAATACGTTAGCTTGGAGACCGACCTCCTGCTGATTGCAAGTGACACGTTAACTTGCTTTACGCCCGTGAAACACCTGCATCTTTTTGCGCGACCTGCTGCTGTGTCAACGATTGAAAGAATGTCTCCCTTACAATGTCTCAGACATATCGTTTTCTAAACAACGGCCAAATGACGCTTTTCACCGTACGTGTCCCCCCTTCCCCAATGTGGAAGCGAATAAACTTTCAGCATTAGATTAATTATTACTTCATATTCAGTGCGGCCGGGTACCCGCTGGTGATAACATGTGTACAAGCTTCCCCTGGCCTAGTACTCGGCTTAATCAGGATGAAATCCTTGGGATATGGCCCTGTGACTCCACCTTGAGCAAAAACGAAAATACCTTCTGCCGTGGCGCTCTTTGGCCGCGGATGTCCTTGCGCCATAAAAATTCACTATCATCAACATCATCATTAGTGCATATTTATGTGCGATTAGCACATTTTCCTTTTTTGTAACTAGTTTTTGTCATGGGATATAATATCCGAAAACCATTTTCAACTTTAGTAGAAAAAAAAACGTCTTTTGGTGAAAACTCGTTTTTTCGTTCATATTGAAGGAACACGTGCGACGTTAAGATTGACGGCGAACTGTGGTGGGTAGATTGTTTTCATTTTAAGTAGAAGTCGCGAAGAAAACGAGGAACGACTCCAGAAAATACCACTGTAAAGTGTTTCCTGACCGTAACACTAGCTGCTGACATTTTCCTCGGGCCGGAAAAAGCTCCAAGAATTACACTATTTCGGTTTAGGTTTCACTCTTCTCTGTCTTGATACGGGGAGTCCGGGGAAGAGAAGTAGGCTCACTTAAATGACAGCGAGCAGTTCAGTCTTGTCGCTACAAGAAAGAGCACAGACGGCGGCCTAGATGGAGTAGAAGATCGATAAGCCTATATCAGATTTCTAAGAGCTCTTACAACGAAAAAAACAAAGATTGAAAGACGTGCACTCGCATACTGTGCGCGATGGCTAGGCCATGACGTCGCCGTCATTCTGCGTGGGTGTGAACTCTGTGGATAATCCTGTTTGTTTCCTGAATTTTGCGTACGCCTTTCGAATCACACACGGTACGATTACCCGTCATTTCTCGAAATGGGCGTGAGTACATCTTATCTTGTCTAACTGGTCTGCTATTCACAAACATGGAAAACAGGAGGTGATGGTGTACGTATCTCTTTACACTGTAACGAGGTGCTCTAACCCAGCACCTCTACCAGAAAGGGTAACAAACACTGGGCACAGAAGCGCTGAGACAGCGCAGAAGGCTTTGTGCTCAGACAAGATGGCTGTCGCGCGCACACACACACACTGTCCTCGTTGTCTGCTTGCCCAGTAGCGCGCGGCAATATATCCTCCTATATCGGACACAAAACTTTGCGAACTTACGACCACCTATTCCTTAGCTTTGTGTTCACCTTCTATACACCCTGTTAAAGAAAAAGCAGCGCATACGCAGTGCACAGACGGAAGTGAAACAAAAAAATAAACATTCCCCAGAGTCATGATGCAGCATCTACGCCAACTCTATGGTCTCACTTGAGATTGCCGCGGGGAAAAAGAAAAAAAAAGGCAATGCCCAAGGGTTAAAACACCAGCTGTATGTAAGTTTTCAACGGAACAACACACCGCCTTTTCAACTCCATACACTCCTCTCTGGTCTTTAGATTTTTTTTTCCTTTAGGAAGGAATAGTCGCTACGTTCATATGAGCCCCGATCAATAGTTCTGATGCTATGAGGGACACTGTGTATGCTTTCTGTTGTGTCAACAAGCCGACTGCGAACAATATAAACGCGTATGCGGTATGGATGCCACGCGTCAGAGCCGGGAGCTCTGCCATTCGAGAACGAGCGTCTTTTGTTTTCTTGACGAAGGCGTTTGCGAAAGAAAAACTTTAGCACAGGCTTTTACGCAATTTGCGAGGAGTTTTGGTGGGCTTCTAGGCACACATTTTGCCAAAAGAATGGCTTACAAGTATTACTCGAGCGTGATTCTTGATAGCACAGAATGTTTAAGTTGTAAGGCCCTTTTCTGCGCACATAAACGATATGCTGTTTCTCTGTCACTACAGGATGATTTTTTTTTTCAGTGCAGCTTATGCAGTTACCATCTACTGAGACCTTCACTTGAGATGACGTTTTGATCGTGATATCTGAATATCTTCCGCCGTTGTCGTCTGCTAACTTTTCTCGTGAACACGAAAACTTACTTTGTTCAGCGCATTTATATAGTCTGGAAGTAATGGCTCGGAGTAGATATTTTAGTGAGACGAACCTACATGCTTCGTAAATGCATATGCACGCGATGTGCTTAAGTGACGCCGTAATCCAGTCCCAATCTCCCAAGTGCGCCTGGTTGCAACGCTGTTTGCTTTTCTCAATTTATAATGTCCTCCTGCATAAGACATTTCTCAAAATCTGCAGCGCATTGCAACAGATCTGCTTTGGATGAAGCAGCTGACATGGCCACTAAAGCATTTTTGCCTAAAGCAAGCGTTAAGTGAAATCCCCAAAAAAGTGCGAATGACGGAACGAGCCATAGGCAGTTTATTTATTTCTTTATTTAAGAATGCTGTTGCCCTGAATTGAGGGCCATTAGAGGGCAGGACTTTTCAAAAATATAAAAAAATTTCAGGCACCGAAAATAAATCAATACAAAACATCATCAAAGCCTCAACACGGAGACAGCAACGACTAGCAAAAAACAGGTGGAAGCACTCATGGGGATACAAGTAATTCATACTACTCCTGTTGCCCATAATATAATTCGAAAATACATTCAAACTCTTTGACATTTTGTGCTGCTAGAGCGCAGTCCATGTTCCACAAATTAACACAATAAGGAAAACAAAAAACAATTTTGAAAGCCATCGAGATGTGCATGATCAGGCTGTATTATCGCACTGTGGTTAAAACGTGTACTGCGTTTTAGAGGAGGGTGAATATATGTTTCTTTATTGGTTTTAATTTCATATTATAAAAGAAAGTTATATAGGTTTTCAGAAATGAAGACATTGCATCACTTTCTCTTTTTTGAGCCGCCTAGCATTAAGCAAGTTTCCTCTACGTCGTGGAACAAATTTATTTCGTCTTCCCCTTGATAATTCGCGAAGATAAGAAAAAAGAAAGAAAAGGAAAAGAGCGAAAAAACAGTGATAAAAAGTAACTGTTATGGCATCTGCACAGACAATATTTTCGATCTGTGTCAAGGTCTTATCCCGTCTTAGGGGTCTCAGTAGGCGACTCTTATAGGTGAGCAATCAGGGGCATCGCTCTTTTCAGCGTAGTCTGAAACTTGCCTTCCAGACGGCAGCATAAGAAAAAGAAAGTACCGAAAAAAAAAACTGTGAAATGAAGATTACTGGGAGCCCTAAGAATCTAGAATTATCCATAATTATGCACGAACTGATAACTCATCATGCTCATATTGATGGCGTTAATGGTCAGATTATAAATAATAATCCTCCTAGATTTTAACAACGTAATAATCTTCCTTCGCCCAACGTGAGGACTAATTATGAAAACTTTACTATCGTGTTTGCCGGCGTATTCTCTTGGAATACTTCACATGCGAAATTAAAGCGTCGTTTACAATTCACTCATTCCATCATCGTATTAAATCATATTTACATTTCCTGTGTAGTTAACACGCTTAAACAGTAATAGTCCATATTTAAAGTTTTATTTTGTCTGTATTATGCACCAAAGTTGACGCTTATTTATTTTTGTTCTCTCTTTATTGCCACTTGTTATTATTACCTTTTATTTTTTGTAGGTTGTATATTTTATACTGATTACTTGATACACTGCTTTACATTGTTTTCATTGTAGACATGCGTATCACGTGTGTTCAGCGAAGGTAAATCGAGAAGCTTTGGTTATAGAATGACGGGACATGCACTGTGCAACGAGGGCGTGCAAGGAGTGGGTGCTGTGCAGGAAAAAAAACCTCACACGGTACGTCACCGGACACTGGAGGGGTCGTTTCAAGAGGTGTTGTTGTATCCTGTCACATGAGTTGTGTTGCATGTATGTGTTCATGTTGATGTTTGTGCGAATGTTGACATGGGCATTGATGTGCGCTTTCTAGTGTACGTAACCTGTGTCCCCCAATCACTCTCCTGGCGCGCAGGAATTTTCGCGACTATTGGCGATTTACGGGCACAGTGTGTCCATTCATCAGCGTCCTCACTCTAAAGCACTCCCTAATTTCACAATAGTATTGTATGGCATTGTACATACATGCTGGTTAACATCGAGATGTCGAATGTGTGCTACGAGGGAGGCTATGGTGGAAAGATCACGATTATGTTTGTCGACCTGGGGTCCCTTAGCGTGCGGTGAGATCGCACAGCACGCTCCTTATTTTGTTTGCATTCTGCTCTTATGTAAGTACTGCCACATGGTCAGAATTAGATCCCTTGACCTTGGGTCCAGAAACCGAATTCGAAAAAGACAGTCACTTGTCCAGATACCAAGCCATCAACTGGCGCCGGTTACAAACTTACACCTTTCCCAACCCAGCCCTCTGGAGTCTTATGTACCCAGGGCAATTTTCAGAAACATGCGCAAACTGCGAACTTAGGGCCACCTTGGACCACATACTATGGGAATGTCCTCATGCTCCCCGGGAGGGACGAGGTATAAACACAAAAGATCAATGGGAGACCTTGCTACTGAGCTCCGACCCGGCGACTCAGTTACAACTCGTCCGACTGGCCGAAGCCGCCGCCGAGAGTCAAGACCCTTCGGCCGTCGTCTAGGCGGGTAGCCCTCTGGCTACCCTCTTTCTGTTGGACAATAAAAGTTTTCCTATCTATCTATCTATCACTGGGGCGAGTCTTGTTTCTTCAGTGTGAAAAAAAAAAAGAACTATAAATATCCTTATGTTTACTCGCAAACACACACAAATTTAATTCCGTTGAGACCTGCGTAATTTTAGAAACGGGGAGAGGTATGCTGGTATTAGTGCACTATGTATTCATCTAGCTGAAGTTGACCTCGTGGCGAAAGAAGCCTTACGAACTTTGGAGCACTTTCGCTTCGAGAATGTACCGCGTGCTGTTTATTAGCTATGTGCATCGTTCGCTCAAAAATAGAAACCCAACTATTTTGTATACTGCACTAACGCTGAGGAATTAATAATTTTTGCCATGCAGTATGTTCAGTTTGAGCACGCATTTTATGCTACTGTACAAAGGTATTGGAGGTACGATGGTTTCTATTTTTGGATGGGCGTTAATTGTCCCCAGTGTATGTGGACTCCGTACTAAGTCGTCTAGCCTACTTTTAACAGTATATAAGAAGAGTGAGAAACTACATAATGGTATCTACTATAAAAAGATTGGCGGTTAAGCTGACCATTGTCTTGCCTTGGTATTGTTGGGAAAGTGTGAGCCATGCTTTTATGAAAGGTCACCTTGTTCACCTCGCAATAGTCACTTTTCCATAGACGACAATACTCTTCATGGCTTTGCGTCACTTTGAACGATGAATGCGTGCCACGTGCTGCTCAGTAATTGTCGGCATTCTGTGCCCAAAACAAGCTGCTTTATATCTGATGATAAAGTCGAGGAATGCACGCTATTCTTGTCAAGCTCTTTATTGAAAGCGAAAATCAGCTCACGAAAGAAAAAAGAAAAAGACGCGCATCTGGGTGCGCATTATTATCCATTTTATTTTTCCTACGCGAAGCCATGCCGAGAAGATCCCAGCGGTGTTTTTTTTCAAACAAGATCAAAACCAGTGCTTGCAGTGCCACTTTAATTTGCGGTAAATGATGCGTAAGATTTCTCGATGCGCCCTGTGGGAGGCAATATATCTCAATTAGGCGCCTGAAAAACCACCCCTGGCGAAGTAGTTCAGCAGCGCCGCTTATGAAATCGCAGCATCCGCAGAGCCGCCTGTGTTTGTGTTCCGATCACCCCTCACAGACAGGTTTCTATATACGAGCGAATCGTGGACCTTGCGGTGGTCGCAGGTGTCTCTCTTGTTTCTGTTTGTTGGCGTGGTGCCCGGGAATGCAGCCTAGGTAGAGTAGTTTGATTTCGCACTTAAAGAGGCTTTCCGCGATACGTCGGGTTTCTTCGAAATTGCCCTTAACGAAATTTTAATGGAATACAGAGCAAATGCGTGGGCGAGAATTGTCAAGAAGTCTTTGAGATCAACTCTCTGCCCGAGGCCGAGTCTAAGATTGCTCCTTCGTGTGCTCGAAGCACTTAGATTGAGTCTCCAGAAAGGAATTTACCACTTTGAATGCCTAATACAATGAGAAGATTTAGGTAACTTTTCAAATTTGATTTATGCTCTCTTTGACTGGCGCTATAAGCTTCAACACTAATAAGGATAGCAAAGATGTTGCGTTGAGTTCTAAGAACATTTTCAAAAGCAATATCTTCGAGAGCCGAGCGGGTTGATGTAATAACCAGCGCAAAAAGAAAACAGAAGTAATAGGGCCATGGGCGTCCGGAAGGGGGGGCAAGGGGGGGCGGTTGCCCCCCCTTGGAATTACGGATATTATTTATGCCCTAGTAGAAAACAACTACAAACCTACCGCTTCCCCCATCCCCAGACATCGGGTGCACCCCCCTGGAAAAAGTTCTGCGGACGCCCTTGAATAGGGCGCAGAAATTCCCCCCCTTCTTGCCGGGAGAAATTCCCCGACGTTTCAGACTGAACTTGTGCGTATCCGGTGCGATGCGTAACGCTGAGCCCAGCAGATGCATGGAGCAGGCTGTGAGCTTCTCATTATCCACAGCGCGTGCCGGTCATCGACTGCTCCCAAAAAAGGACATCATCTTCGCTCCACTTTTCGCAGCTGTTGGTCCGCTTGAGCCGCGAAGCGGTCGCTGCAGGCTGAAAGTGTGCACCCTTATACCACATTACCTATCTTGCTTCATTAGATTCGGTTAGATCCCATTCCGTTAAAGTAATTCGCGTACTGATAGCAGTGGAGTGCGCCGAGTGCGCACAACCTCTACACTGAATGCCAGAAGCCGTTGATTGAAAAGAAAGAACACGCTTTGTCTGTGGCATGCATTTGCGCACTGCGGTTTAGAGGCGGTGGACTTGCAAGCGAGAGCTGCTAACTGGCTCCCATCTATATCGTGAATTGTGAATGTGGAAGTTCTACCTACGTGTGCTTTCACTTAACCAACAGGCGGTATATATGCTATACTAATACAGCTAGGTCGAGTCATTGCAGCAGGTTTATCTTGCTTGATAGAAATGCAGATAATGCAGATCTTCTCATGTGGAAAGTAATCAGTTCGTCAAGAGGATTGAAGGTTGCATGAGGCGCTGTGCAGTCGCCCGTTCATCGCAAGGGGAGGTTTGACGCGCTAGAAAGTTTTCGCTGGTAATGATTCACTGTGGTATTGGAAACTTCGGAACCTTTCAAAAAAACAGACAAATACTCATACTTAAGGGCTTCAGAAGCACTTCTAGCACATAGCTCTGGGGACAAAATTCGAAAAGAATAGAATATAATGAACAGAATACAACAAAACAGTCTTTAAATGACCTTATTTGTACAACATGCCTGAAATAACGAATAAGAAATAACACTTGTTTCACTCCCTCGCAGGCAAACTTCTGAACTTCCCGCTCTTTTCAGCGAAAGAGAAATGCCTGGGATAGCTATATCGGATCCCACAAGAACTCTTGTACCCAGAACCTCTCGGCCCACGTGACGCCTAATGGCGCATCGTCGGCAGCGCTCCCTGATCAAAAATTACACGGCTCAGGGCTGCCGGAATCACAGCGTCAGAGAGGCCAGTAGGCAAAATGTGGCCGTCTCTTCTTACAAGGCACCAAGCTGCAGTGGGCCCTAAGGAGCTCGGAGAAAGTCCTTGATACAGCTATCGTTTTAAAAGGAAACACCTCTGCCAGTGATATCGGCACCCTCGATTTTTTTGGCTGCTACACATGTGAGGGTCGCAGTGATGAGAAAGCTTAGTTACCGCAGTGACAAGGCCGATGGGAACACAGCTCTCTGCTGCAGCCTTGGGAGTGACTGGCATGCCGGATACCGGCCCTCAGGTCATGTGTTCGATAGAGACAGCGTTTGTGCCTTAGGGCGTTTTAACATGAGCGAATGGAGGAACGAATCGAGAAAAGGCCCTGCATAATTACCGCAGCTTTTTAAATTAAAGACGGAGATGAATACGATGTCTCAAGACTTAAGGCATTATTTATCATAATGTGTTGAGCTCCAAGGAACCCACTTCCACAGACATCGTGGTGGAGCAGCGCAAAGGACGGGACACAAGAAACAAGAAGGACGTACACAGGCGCTGTCTATCAACTCTATTCCTTCTTGTTTCTTGTGTCCCGTCCTTTGCGCTGCTCCACCACGATGCAACGGCACCAACTAGCCCAGCAACTTGCTCTTCCACAGACAGCCGCACAGCCCTTTTTGCTGGCAGCCTGCTAGGTTTTATTCATGGTTAATTCAGGAAAAAGTGCTCCTGAGGGAAAGACATCACAAGAGGAGAGAATGCCACAGAACGCTAGGTCTTTTTTTTTTGTTGGTGTATCGCATCAAAAATTTTTATTCCAGACGTTAAGAATACACTAAAGCCGGCGTTCGATGATTAGCTCAATCCTGCCTGGAACCTGTTCACGAGATAGATTGCTAAGAAGTTTGAAATCCCTCTACACTGAAACGGCGGTCATCTCCACCTTTAATTGATCCGCCACAGTTTCCTAGCGGCTAAGTAATCACGTTGCTGAACCAAGACCGCGGGATCAAATGCCGAACGCAGCGCCTTCATTGCGATCGAGGCGAAGCGATCGAGGCCTACATGCTGTGCGATGCCAATGCCCCTGAAAGAACCCCAACTTATTGAAAGTAATCGGGAATTCTTTCCTGAGCCAATCCTCACAGGCCACATGCATATTTCGGATGTCGAACCCAACAAACCAGGCTATGCTCATAACGCGTGCAGTGGATTCCCTGCGCCGTTCCTAACGAAAACCAACGTCTCTTGTGTAGATAATTGGTTGAACTCTCAGGCCGTTCTTATGTGCTGCATGACATATATGAGTGCATCATTGTTTCCAGGGACCTTCTTATGCCTTTTTTAAGCCTTCGTCACGACAAGGGCACCATTAATACCGCTCATTTCCACTGGCGGGTGTTGCAAAAGGTGGGTGAAGGGAACCTCCCTTCTCGAATGGCAGACTTAAGACAGTGTGATCGAAGCGTATGGGCGCACATTGCACGTACCTCAAACAAGGCGAGTTCATGGACCAGCACACTCCGCGCATCGATTCAGGTTCTCAGTTACGCCTGTGGCCACTCGAACGGTTAGCTAGCCCACTCAGCCTGGTGTAACTCGAGTCAGTGCGCCGGCGCATTTGGAGGCGCCCAGAGGTTCACATTTCTTGCACCACGTTACTCAAAATGGACACATGCAGCGTCCAGGAAAAGATGATAGAGTTTTATAAACGTACGGTTGCCAGGAAAAGCATCGATGAAGCCGGAAGGAAGCTGCATTGGCGGACGCTTTTAGTACCGTCCCCTTAATGGGGCGGCGTCCTGGATGGAAACGTCCGGTGAGGTGGGCGGGCTTTTTACATTCAGAGAATCCAACTTCTGATGAACTTCGCTGGAGAAGCTGTTTAGGAAACGGAAGTGAGGGCCCGCAATGTCGAAGCTTCTTGTCAAACGCGCTTTGAAAGGATTTTTGAATATTGGCGCGCTGTCTGGCGGCTGCCAACGCTTCAGTCTGTGCTCTCTTAGTAAGAATAGGAAATGATACACGATCGCGCACAGGACAGCATATTTGTTGCCCGAACTTTGACGCCGTGCGCACCAAATCGCAAAAGAAACCTGACCGTCCTTTTCAATGTCATTCACGTGAAGGAGAAAACGCCACATAAAGTCATTTTGCAATTACTCACAAATTAAGTTATTTTACGATCTGCATCTGTGTCGTTCTGCATGCTTTCGCCGAAATCTGTCTTTGAGGCCGCATCATACTGTCGTCGAACCAATGTAGTTTTCTCTCAGGACTCGAATTGCATTCGAACATAATGAACTGCGAACATCCTATTGAACCCCTCAGTCACTTGCGCCATTACTTTTGACAGGACGCGTCGAATTACCGCTCGGGTGGTAACAAGATCATACTTTCTGGCACAAAGAAATTGCAAGCATAACACTGGTCTTTCGTTCTAAAGTGTTGCAACGGCGTAAAACACAAAATTCGTGGCAGGTACTCGATGTCCTCTTAGAGCAAACCACTTGGTTATTAAGAGTGGAGAGCCATATTCTAAGCATAACAGTCGCGTTTATTTGTCTTCGGCTGCGTTGTGTAACACGTTATGCCGGCTGGAACGTGGGTTGCAACAGACAGTGGTGCCAGAGGCCAAGAGCAAAACACGCATGACGTAAAGTATGTGCGTTTCTTTAGCTGAAACTTTTCACTGAGCAGTTCCAGCTGTTTTAGAAAGCAATGAAAAACAGCATACATTGCTACTAACTCACCAGACGTGGTACCAACGTGATGCCGCAGCGTTCTTGCCAAGCATCACCTTATCTCCACTCTCAGAAATTGTTTGCATTTGCATTTCTGTTTCCTATTTTCTTCCGAAGCGCTCTTTGCTAGGTGCGTGTAAATAGCATGGTATAATAGTTCTGCCGAAGAAGACAACACGGAGGATGAGGAGAATACAGGGGATTTTTTTTCAGGTACTTTTAACTAAAATAACTATAATAATACTATCATCATCATCATCATCATCATCATCATTAGTAGCAACATGGCAACAAGTGCGTTGTTTTTGATAATCGCATAGTGCCGGGTTCTTGCCTAGAACCTCGGATACTGTTAAGCACCAGCGAATGATTTGTGCTATTCCTAGCCGCACGGCTTTCTATGGTTGGCAGATGCTGATTTCGTCAATGTTTTCTTGCTTAAAGCGCTTATCCGTGCCTTTGGAATGGCACTCAGTGCGGGGATGGCCACTTACACCACAGATGCCGGCACTCGACAGAATCTTTGCGCTTCAATTCGTGGATCCTTTTGCTTCGAGAGTTTTTAAACATAAAATGCTAATACCTCCTATGGTCGGCAAATTCAGGCGAACGCCTTTCGAAAACCCTTGAAAATACGGCCAGGCAGGAAGCCGAATCTGAGCGAAAAATGAAGACCAATCCGGAGCCGATTATGAAACCAAACTTATCCGAAGACTTTCAAAATTCTCCATCTGAATGGTATACAGTGATAGAAATGTTTAGCCGCGAGAATATTATAACCAGCGCCGGCGTAAAAAGAGCGGCTTCTTTTCCCGATACCTGAGACCACTTGCCCATCACCGTAGATGCATGCGGTGTCGGTTGGAATTGGTTGTTTCCGGTGCCACTGCTTTTATTCGTCTTCGTCTCTTTCATCCTTGAGTTTCGCGCATCCAAATTTACAGCAAACGGCACGCTGTTTAAAAAAAATTGTTTGGAAGAAACAGAGGAGGCACAGTAACTGTCTCACTTTTCGGTGGAAACCTCAACCACGCCGTGAGGGATGAGAGGAAGGTGAGAGTAAAATAAGAAAGAGAGACAGAGGTGTCGTAGTGGAGGTCTCCGGAATAATTTTGACCACTTGGGGATATTTAAGAACCACTGACATCGCACAGCACACGGGTGCCATTGCGTTTCGCCTCCATCGAAGTGGGAAACGGTGTGCCGTTCAGCTAGAAAATAGGATGCTTCGATACCGCTGGCATCGAGGGACTTTACTCAAAGAAAAGCGCCTCATAGCGGCGGCTCTTCGCGTGCTACCCTGGTCGAAGAATAGAATCAGGCGACAGTGCCAGGCCGTCCTGCAGCGAGAGTAAGTGGCCAATACCCGAGTACGGCTATCATGTATGAGGCGTCCTAGAGATGTGCCACGTCTCTCCTGCAATGCAATTGATTCTTACACCTAATCTAGACGATGAGGCGGACTACAATTTTGTTTTTCAAACCACTTGTTGTTAACTCTGCTATCACGAGGCATGGCGATGTCGACTATCTACGCCCACATTTTTTCCACGATGGCTTGGCTTGTGTACATGTATTACTATAAGAAAAATTGTCCGTTTAACTGCGATATTGTATTTAATGCGCTCACTTTCTACTTCTTTCTCTCGGTTATTATCACAGCAGTTTCGTGCTGGTGGCTGATAGTGCTTATTATTTATCCTCCCTCTTGTTCTTCCTTCTGTCGGTTTTATGTAGGTTGATCCATTTCCGGAAATCGCCATTAGAAAGGAACACCGAGGCATTCTATAAAAGGACAGAAAAAACTAAACAATGTTTGTAACATTCCTATACGGGACCAATTTTAGGATTGGTGCATGCCAGACGTGTAACACATGTCGCTTACGCCGGATCTCATTCTAATTAATGACAAGCAAGACACCGAAACGAATAGTTTTGGGTGCCAGTGCGTTTAGCAGTGCACTAATTTGTCTCCCCACATGAGCACACTGGCTACCACAGGCAGCGCAAAGAGAGATGTCATAAATGGAGACGACGGTTCAGTTTCGTGCCCTGCAGCGAAAACCTTTCCAAGTGACTCTTGTGCAGACAGTTTTATATATATATATATATAAAACTGCACAAAACTGCCCAGAAATCACGCCCCTAACTGTGGCCCGACGTTGAATGCGGAAATTAAATTAGGGTGCCAACGCGCGCACAATGAACGTGGCGAAGTTTCCGCGTCTAATAAGTTTATATCAATACCGTTTCGATGGAAAGTGGTGAATCAGTAGGACAATGAACAATTCCGGTGCGAGCTGCGCGCCAGATTCTTGTTGTCGAATGCACGTGTCCCGTTGGTTTTTATGGAGTTTTATGAATCGTAAGTTCTCGGTTATTATTAACGCTTGCGCTACAAGCACGCTTGCAGGGAAAACTTGGCATAGATGGTTTATAGTTTAGTAAAAGCAGCTGAGCAGGTAACCAGGGCGGCGGAAAGCGAATCATCACTCCTCTTCTTGATTAACGTCCGGAACGCCAAACTCAGGACAAGTTCTGAGGCTCCTTTGTAGTAGACTGTACTGTAATGCATCGCTTTCCTTCATTGTGTATCTATATTATTCGCACTGAAGTACAAGCCGTACAGCTCGCCCCTGCAAATCAGGATATCAGCTGAACCATAAACAGATCTCGCACGTCAGAGCGGTTTTTGTCTGTCTTGCGCTTGTGTCTTCGCGAGCTCTGATAACCCGCTGTGCGATAGCAACTTTGCCGTCTATACTGTTGCGCATATTTAAGACGTGTAAACAGCTTTGATTGCGCTGGCTGTAGCGACCCCTTTACTGAAGAAAATATTGTGAATGGGGGTATGGGTGCCTTCCACTGACGTCACAGGAGGTTTACTTATTGAAAGACCAGGACGCCGGTGAAAGAGTGAGCTCTTATTTAATTCGCATTTCGACGTCTGATCTTATTGCCCCAGCGGAAGCTAACAATACGAAATCCACCGGAATGGCATGCGGGACTTCACGTACGATTCATACATGAGAATTGCGTTCACCGTGTGCTCCAGCGAAAGGTCAGGGTACGGATGTTTTTGGGGACAGTAGCGGGTAGTTAAGAACTGTATGATCATGCATAAGCTGGCCGCTCTGTGGTCCTCTCTGGCTACCGAGATCTGGCCACGTTGAGGTATTGAAGGAGCGCATATCATTTAATTTGAGCAATGGCTACAGGATAACGAAAAGTGAACCCTAAGCTTTGATAACTGATTCCACACCACAGTTATGTCACAGTTCTATGTGTTTTGAGCTGAATTTCCCAGCGCAAAAACCTTAACTCCATGTCGGAGCTTCTTCTGATACCTCGACGTCTCTGATTAAGAAAGAAAATAACAGCTGTTTAAAGGAATTGGAAGCTCTTACGAACATCCGTATTTTGGTCCTCGGCAGTTCAAAAATAACCCAAATTGAGGATCTGTGTGTCGGTAAGAAAACAAGCAACCGTCTAGTCTTACCCGTTATTTGGGTCTTTTCATTATCAAGAAAGACCTAAAACCGAATCGTCGGTTAGCACCCTCGTAAGAGCTTTCATTGCACGCCTACCTTCCTGACATACGGTTCCATTTCTTATAAAACGTCAATTACAGGCTTATATCCTGACGAGGGAGCTTGACGGCTCGTTCTAAACCTGCGTGAAAGAGAGCTCTTGCATCATTTAGCTTCGCCAAACGACGTGGCAAAGCTTGTCCCCTAATAATGCCGCTGTCATCTCCAATGTGGCCAACCGCTACGCTGGCTGGGAGATAAATTTGCTGCGGAAAAATATCAATGGCGGTGCAAAAAAAAAGTAGAAAAGGAGGAGGAAAAAAAGTAGAAAATAATGCGTGGACGGAAAAACCGTTAGATGGGGTGCTGTTAGCTTTCTGCTTCCCGTTGCGAACTCTCTCATAATTCAAGTCTGAACCGAGCTCTCTTTTTGGGACTTTTTAGAGAGACCCGCGTGGTTTGTCTGTGAAAGATGAAGCAGGGATGGAAAAGAAGGAAGTGAGCTTTGATGGCACTACAAATGTAGATGGCACCATAGCTGTGCGCGAAATGAAAAAATGATAAAGTCAGTGGTATCACTAGTTTTTTTGTTTCCAGCCAGCGTGAACACGTGACACTGTCTCTTAAATGTTGGATGTGTCATCACGCGAGATGTTTCCTGCTTCTAATAGAAGGTGCCGGTCTAATCTTTTGGCAGAGCAAGTGGAGAGGAGCGGGTGCCGACAGCGTCCAACAGTTTTCAAAAGCAGTCGTGTCTTCCGGAGGCGCAATATAGAGCTCGTTTTTTTTAGATGCTTGTCTTGTAGATTGCGTTGACGTGTGGGAGGGCTTGGGATGGTACTCCGCTGACAAATTCCGGGCCTTGTGAGCAACAGCAAGTATTTGAAGGCTACTCGGCCTGCTGAGTTGGCGAGACATGCCAAGACGTGCCGTCTTACTCGGACAGCGTCCTGTTGGCTAACATAATTAGGAAATGCGCCGGTATGACTTCAAAACGATGAGTCATTACCGCGTAGTGTTGATATACATGGAGCTGTCATCGCATACTGTATATCACGTAACTTCGGTAATCATTTATTGAGCATTTCCACACCTCACTCGCCGTTGACGCCCGCCATAGCACCACAACAAAGGTTAAGAGAGAAGGTAAAGAGAGGAGTTCTCAACAGCTCGGAGCAGGAAGGGTGTTCGTTCAATGTATTTAAGGGAAACCTCCGGAGAAGTAGATTTCAATTAGAATTAGTTTCTCCCAGGTGGATTTTAGTGCGTAATTACTTCCTAACTGAAACCTACGCTACCTTGGGGTTTTCCCTAAATGCCCTGGTCTAACACCACTCCCGGTTCATGTTGCAGACTGATTGATTTCTCACCGCGTTCTGCTAGCCGTATCTGTGCGCTAAGTTTGTAGAGCGATCGCCTCGGAGATGCGGGGGTCCCGGGTTCGATCCCTGAACCAGGACAAATTTTCTTCGACTGCGAAGCCTCTCAGAATGCTGTCTAGCTTTCCTCTGTAGCGGCGTGGTAACGCTCAGCTCTGCACAGCGCAGGTGAAAACGCGTAGGTGAAGACCCATCTCTTGCGAGTTTTTTGTGATCATCATCATCAGCAGCATGAGTACGCCCACTTTAGGACAAAGGAGTCTCCCATATCTCTTTAGCTAACTCTGTCCCGTTCCAGCTGCGACCACCTTATCCCGGCAAACTTCGTACCCACATCCACCCACCTAATTTCCTGCCGCTCCTTGCTCTAAGCCTGCCTTCCCTTGAAATCACACTATACGTAATTGTCAATATTAACGCTTTGGTAGTTGGGTTCCTTATCCTCTGGAGCAAACAGCAGCTTAAATTTAAGCGTTAGCATATTGTGAGACAGAGTAGACAGTCAGCTGCTGTTAGAGAGCCGTTCGAATTCGCTGATATCAAAACGTAGTTTTTCGTTCAATCCTGTTTTCGCTGTTTACTAGCTAACTAAAACGGACGATGTTAAGATAAATGTTCTGCAAATGTGATCAAATAAACTTACTAAAACACTTTCAGCTAATCCCCGCAAAAAGGATGGCAACGAACATGGTGTGTTTAAGACTGCCATCACTCACGAATGGTGGCATCGGTTGGGCTCTTGAAGAGCCTTACGAGTTTTCAGAAGAGGGTGTTGAACGCGATAAATTGCGCACGCAGAGTTTATCAAATTGTCAAGCCGGACCCATTTTCTGGGCCGCGTGCTGGAACATGCGCTTTTATCCGCTCATTCCTGAGGCGGCTTTAATCAAACACATTTGTCATCTAGTTTCTCCCTGCACACCATCAGTCGGCTATCATCAGGCCTGCGGATAGTGAACGACACTAGCGTACTAAACTAGGAATGTGTGTGGAGCAGACAATTCGGCGGACATTTCTTTTTATAGCGTATATGAATGATCCACTTCTTGTATGCTCGAATAAGCAACGTACGAGTGGCGTATTACGTTCAAGAGATTTAACATAAGCCGCTCAAATGCGCTCAAAGAGTTATTTTCTTTAACAGCACAGAAGCTGGAAAGCTTCTTTTTCGGTGCTCATAATGCTGCCTTTACATGACAACTTAATGTTGTAATACGTCGCAGACAGACAGTAAGATCAGGCCTAAAGGGGCACACTTCCGCCAAATAAAAACAAAGAAATCGTAAATGTAATTTTTTTCTGAAAAGGAAGGAATTGAATAGGTTGATAATCTCTGTCTTTCAAAATTGTCTATAAGGATTTAAGGAGTCCCAGAGATCTTTTATTTATATTAAGCGCCCATGAGGACAAAATAAGAGTTGCCAGCTTGGATGCCAAGAGATCGTTGAATTCCATGGTAGTAAACAGCAGCGTCCACTAAATACTTTTCGGTGATAACGCTACCAATAACTTTTAATTAAGGCCAGTAGGTGGTTGCCGTTGGTTCAATGCAAACCAAAACAAAAATTTAAAAATGGTGTGATCGACGGCTCAACCACGGCTATGTACACGTGCTTGTCATACCGTACCGGTGCAGTACTGTGTTTAGCTTTCTGCGGGATAACGATCGGAGTCCCAGCATTTCCGTGGGTGGCACTCGTGTCCAAGACTGTTCGGTAGATGAGATTGGCTGGAAAACTTAACAGAATGGAGACGTGGCTAAGCTCGCTTAGTGTAGGATGCATGTTGATAGACCATGGGGTCGGTACCAGGCACTCTTGATGACAGATTTAGTTTTCAAGAACTGTTTACAGGTCTTTCATAAATGTCGAAAAGTTTCTTTACTTTCGAGGGCTTTAAAAAGCCGAAATTAATGGACCTTAACTAGCTGAGAAGACTGTTTAGGAGATAAAAACGATGAACAAATAATGCAAGACTTCCGGGCATAAAAAAAAAAAACTTTTAATTTTGAAAGTAACCTTGAGGCGTGGCCTGGAGGAGGGGCTCTTTTGTGAGGCACCTTTGAGAGGCAAAATAGCTGATCCTTCTTTACAAATTGAAAAGGCCATCAGCGGAGGCCTAAACGATCCTTTGCCTTTTGGGCGCTTCGCACGCGATGAGAAAGGTTCAGCTCACAGACGCATACGGATTATGTGCTTGTAAAGAAGACGGTCGTTTAGTTCCTTTAGCTCGCTACGTAAAGAAACGAAGCTTGCGCTGAACGTACGAGATGACTGCGAAGTGGAATGCCCCTCAGATGAGATCTAAGTTATTGCGCCTTCGCAAAAGAGTAAGATCTATTCTAGCGCCGGTGAATTTCAACTGGCACTTACTGTTCTTTTTATTTTATAGTCCATCCGACCATCTCTTACCGCTTACCGGCATATCACAGCTCTTACCTCTGCAGCTTGGTATCAGTTGAGATAAAGAGACTGGCGCTCTTAGAATGTATTCATGACTGCAGTCAGTCTCCAGCCACTGATTTTAACCCGGCTGTAGTGTTTCTATTTATCGCACGTGCATGAGCTTTCCTGGTGGCGTCTCTCAATAATGGCTTCATCAGAGCCGCAATCAATCCTTGGCAATTTCTGTCATTTCGTTCCTCATTTGTCGCTCTTAAATTTCAACAGGGCTCCCTTTGGAGAACATTCTTTAATCAAACAGTTTGCCCGCCACTCCCTTAAGCTTTTTACGAAGAACTCTATATTTTCCTTCGGTACCTGTTTTAGAGTCCCGTTATAAGAGTGTCAGCTTCCCTGAGTGTCGGTGGCATCAAAATCATGGGGCATCTATATAGCAGTTTAGGGTTGCTCAAGAAATACCTAAATTTCGCTTACGGTCCTAACCTAAGGAGAAGTCTCATCTACAGACATTAGCCGGCTTGCCTGGAGCTGGAGCACTGTGCAGCAGAACAAATGAAGCATACTCTCAGCTCAGCACCTTTTTATCGGCACGGTACTCGTGGCTTTGTCGTTTTGCATGTCTATGTAGTTGCGTTAGAGCACAAGAGGGGGTTTGGTATAACCCAGTGCTTGCTTTCAAACCTTTGCATCGTTTACATCGCAGATCAACACCAGGACACTTCAGATAGACTTGGGTCACGTCTCTCTTTGGGTGCGGAGTACCTGCTGGAAAGAACAGGCCACGCTAACTTGACGTTTTCTCTTCTCCATTATATCTCATGGTAAGCACTGAGCGCGCTCCACAAGGCGGAAATGGCAGCTCGTCATAAAAAGGAAAGCTTGGGATGAAATGAAATCCATTACAGATGTCTCTTCTGTTACCGCTTAGCACCGCTGCAAGTATTATTATTGCGTAGTTTAAGCATTTACCATTCCGGCCCCGCAAGTGACATTTTTTTTATGTTCGAAGCGTATTGCCCTCACCCATAAAGAAAGATTTTTCGCGCACTACGAGAGTTTGAATATTTATGTTCTGATTAGCAGCAGCACTTATTGCACACTGTCCTTCGGGTTCTTTCAATTAACGAAAACCGGAAGAGGGTTCGGAAACGTGACATAATTTCAGCGTGTGTTTTAAGTGTCTGGCTACATAATTAGGCAGTTAAGCATCGGCCTTATTCAGAACCTGCTAACTAGAGAAAAACTGGTTTATTGGTTTACTGTCGTTTAACGTTCCACTACGGCGTCCCTCACAGCCTGAGTCGCTTTGGAAACGTTCCAAAGCGACTCAGGCTGTGAGGGACACCGTAGTGAAGGGCTCCTGAAATTTCGCCTCCATCGAAATTCGACCGCCGCGACCGGGATCGAACCCGCGTATTTCGGGTCAGCTGCCGAGCGCCATAAAAACTGAGACACCGCGGCGACCAGAGAAAAATTGAACAGACATTCTACGTATTTCAGAAAGAGATAGGATGCAAGATTTCTCTCACAAATGCTTCACTTCGTTTTTATTATCCCATTCATCAGTTGCTCTATCCTGAATTCATAAGATCCTTAAGGAACGTAGATTAATTTGGCATAGTTAACGACACACTCCTAATTAGCACTCAGTTCCTTCTGTGCAATGCTAATGGTCAGTTCAGTTCGGACTTCATTAGTTAATATATTATTTTCAGAGTACAAGGAAGAACACACCATAAATTATACTGCAAGGGCTTATAAAAGAGCAAACCAGACCAAAATGAAACGTCGGAGATTTCTTAGTGTTCGTAAGGCTAATAGCATGGTAAGTCTCCGTAAGGCACCTCTCTTACATCGATCGCATCCTTCATGCGTGGAAAAATAAAAGAAGTTAGCCCAACTTTTTTTTTGCTGCCTCGTGCAGCAGGAAAATAATTCCCAGTTTTCTTGTTTTTATTCCTCATTAATGAGTTGCTGTAATAACAGGTGCGCCGTAAGCTTAATGGTCATGCGCGAAGCAACCCACTCGTAATGCACAGGAATGCCCTGATTGTGTGCGAGTGCTGTTAATAATACTGTGAATTGTCCCCAGGAAAAATACAAGTTGTGTTCAAGATGCTTCCGCGTGGTATGCCAGGAACGGCGTCGCTTGTCGAGTTAATTTACGCGCAGCTAACAGACACCGAAGCTTAACCGTGCGTCATGAGATAAAAGAGATTTTTGTTTTGTTCGCTTCGAAAACGGCATCAGATAAACGAGAACATTCTCAGCCATTACTCGAGCATGCTAGCTTAAGACATCGTTCGAAGGTTGTGTGAAGTTACCACCTGCTGTCTGTGCGATCGTCTCTTATCGTATCTGCATACACGACGAAAGGCCCCCACTCGGTCTTTTACGCGTTTTGTTATCCGCCGGAAAACTCGCGGATGTTGCTGACCACTGCAATATTTGTTGTAAAGTTCAGTGAAAACTTTTAATTGCAACGAACAATTCCGCTATTTCAGTACAGGCTTTTTCTACGCTGGTAAATTTTATGAGGTACATGCTGATGTTAGATCAAGTTAATAATGATTTTACGACAAATTTTTTGAGGCACCTATTGTGCCTACTGACTTTGCTTCTGCACAGGTAGTAGATATTCAAACAAATAGGATCGTCCTATATCTGAAATTATCACAAAATACACAAACATTGTCTGTTACTTTTTTAGCAGATATTATTAATTCATTCACAAATAGTGTCACATAAGTGCACTGTAACACAGAACCGGAAGTCGTGCCAAGTTCAAATCGGATGTGATTACTTAATACGGCATTTTCATATTCTATCGCGCTCTAGGAAACGTACGCTCCGCTTTAAGTATATGTCACTTATTTTGTGCCGCACACAGGAAAAACAAGGTCTTACAAAGATTAAAAAGTTACATAGATTTTCTCTTAAATCTATATCTGGAAAGTAATCCTATTGGCAATATTGCCTCTCTGCGTGCACTTTGACATGTTATCTACGGCTATCGGAACGATCATACGCACTAGCGCGTGCTCGTCAGGTCGTGCCTGCTACGTGCAATATAAACGGCAGACACTTTTCCCGCTATCAAGATGGGCAGGCTTCGTGCACACGCCGCGACAGACTCACTCTTTCGGCAGGTCTTTCTCCAACAGCGGACGAAGGGGCACACTCAGGAGCGAAATTCTTCAGAGCCGGTCGCTGCCAGTGATCGTAGCTTGGCCTTGTGGTCGGTTCTTTTCACTGCTTCCCGAATTCGGTGTCAGAGGCCGGCTTTCGAAAGTGGTTGCCGATCTTTCAAGAAGTTGCCGGCGATCGCGCTCTTCGAGCAACGCGCAAACCAAGTGGTACAATCTTTTGAGGTCGACCCGAACGAAACTACCTGCTGCGGTTCCCTTACTTTCCTATGCCTCGCTACCAGACTTCTTTTGCGCTCTAGTCGCTCGATATTCTTTAGCGGTCGCACGCGCTCGCTCTCTCTCAGATTTCGCGCCTCTTCGCAAGCGTCCCGCAGACGGGTGGGGGGGTCCTGACTCCGGAGTCGGGATCGGAGCCGCTCGCGGTCGTCGCTTTTGTACCCGGGATCCGGCTGACGCGCGCGCGCCCTGTGCGTGGGCGTTGTGGCGCCGGAAGTGTGGAAGCCGCCATCTTGGAACTCCGCTGCTTTCCTCCTCTGGTCCCCATTCTCCCACTCCTCCACCCTGCCTCCGCACCGTTCGCCCGCAAGTTTCGGAGCGCGCGCTGGCCCGTCCACGTCACTTCCAGCGCGGACCAATCGGCGTTCGCGCGTGGTTGTAAGGGGGCCGGCTCCCTTGAAGGGTTGCCCGATCGTTCCTGTTTCTGCGCGTACCTTTGCCAATGCTGCTACGGGCCGCCGCTGTTTGTGCTGTTTCTTTCCGTGCCTGTTCGAGGGTTAATCACGGCCGACCTTACTTCTTCCTTCCTCGCCTCCTCTCCACTGCGCCCCCATATCGAAACAACGGTTATCTTCCCTGCGAACGTATAGGGACACTTATAAAAGGCGCGCGCCGCGCTACAGCTTCCCACCGCGACGGCCTTCTTCGATGAAGGCTGTAATTTTTGGACGTCCCCGAGATTCTGTAGAGGACATTATTCCGCTATGCAGGCTGTAGGCAGTTTTCAACGACTCTGAAACTCGTTAACCGGGTGATCGTTGCGGAGAGACGGGAGCAGAGTACCATCGACGATTGGCGCTTAGTCTACGAAGCCGGCTGTTGTTTTTATTTTGTTTAGCGATAGTTTAGGTCTTGAGACAGACCACACCGCTGGTTCACATGGCAGACCTTCGCCTGTCAAAAGCAAACTCTAAAGGCGATCAAGCAGACTGGCTGTCTGCACGCAGCATCTGCGCTGAATGGGTGATGACAATGAATGAGAAGAAGGATTTGTGCCTTTAAAAAATGAACTCCTGCTACGTTACGGCTATTGCAATTTCCTTTTAGATGACGCATATTGTGATACTCTTGGGAATAAGAAATTGGGGAGGTGAGCAAGCAGCATGTCATGAACATAGGTGAAGTGAGTGGGAACGAAAGTGCTTTCTTTTGCAGATATGAGTTGTATTTAGAATTTGTGCCTCTCAACATAGGTATCTAGAACACTCGAGGCTGTTGATTTTCCAATCTAAATGAGGCCGAAAAAGTTCTGTACGCGCTGAATAAAAGTACCCCAACGGTCACTGCCACGGTGATATGCGCGACGCAGGCTCCCACTAACTTGCAAGATATGGTTAGCGATAGTAAAATGTTAGGTCCAGCAAAACTTGTACAGAGTAATAGTAAAAAGCTAGCATGTTAACGTGATCAGCCAGCTCAGTTCCGCGTAGCTAACGTTAACTTATCTGTGCCTCGGGAGCACGGCTGCTATGCTTGCTGAAATAATAAAAAAGCGTCCAGAGGAGGAGGTCGCAACGCAGTTCAGCTGCAGTTTTTTTATTCAGACAAAACACGGTTCGGTGTAAAGCTGTAACTGGAGAAATGAGAAATAAGTTCTTAAAATTAAGTGTGAGGTACGCATAGGACAAACGGAGATACACGTGCACTTTTTATAAAAAAAATTATTAGAACTCTTCGCTTACGCCCCGAAACAGAACAAATACGCAGCGTAGTGAAACTCAGGAAAACGTGCGAAAAATATGAAACCATAAATAGCCCCTGGTTGCGCAAGCATTCAAGCATGGAGATCATGCATTTTCTGTGCTGCGTACATCGTGTAGAGAGATGTAAAATTGATGCTGTCAAAACGCCTTTGTAGACTTTGTTTCAGACTGAAAAAACAAGTCTTTTCTTGGATGAATATAAGAAAAATGAGCGTTTTGTAATTACTTGTTTTTCCATCGGAGTTAACTTCGTGCCAGTTGATGAAATCTTTATAATGTCAAAAAAGAAGAGAAAGAGAACAAAAGCACCCAAAATGTTAACATTTTTCTGATCCACGGAATTCCACACCGACAGTCCATGAAGGAAACGACAACTCAATTCAAGCTCCCCGCTTACGTGTTTGTGTCTGTGGAACTGAGATCACTGTAAAGCCTCTCCGGCTTTAGGAGACTCGTGTGAGCTCAGTGCTGCAAAGAGAAAAAATAGGAAAAGACAAATTTAGTGTGTGTACTAAACTGCACACGAAATCGAAACGATATCTTAGGCTGGGTACATCGTGTTCAGAGCTAAAGATAAAAACTTGGTTGCACGCCCACTGAGAAACTGTCCTACAGAGACAGAGTAGTTTGAGTCTTGGGCAATGTTAGCGCCTCCAGACTTTCCGTGTGCTGTCTGAGCATCCACTGACCGTAAGAGTAAATGAGCACAGCTGCTTGAACCAAGCCCGGCTCTATTAGTAAGAGCAATGCTATGATCACGCAGTAAAAAAAGTGGCAACATGTTTCTTCAGCGGCACCGCAAAAGTTCGGCGTAAGAAGAAAGATTAGTCTGGTTGTGCTATGGGGTAACTGATGAGAATGTAGCACGACGGGCATTGTGCATGGCTTTGTGCAGCATTCCCGCACGCAAAATTAAATGGCGTTCGATATTTCCTGTTCTTATTTGAATTTGTATTTTGCCTTTCCTTTACTGACTGCGCGTCTTTCCTACAAGATGACAATAGGCTGCTAAAAAGTGAAAAGTGCAGGGCAGGTCCATAAAGTCGACGCAACCGCATAACCGCAATCACATCTAGTCCTACTTTATTAGGCTAATGACTACACGTCGTATTTTTCTGCTTTCAATGAATTAAAATTAAAAGTTGCACTTTAAGAGTTTGCGTTTTCTTCCTACGTTTTGGTAGCTGCTTAGCGCTCGTTGCGATCTGTAATAGAGCGCACCGCTTTAATATGTTTATCCTTATGAGATAACATATGTTCACAATAGCTAGATCGTTGTTAGTAAAATGTTTGCTCATTAGGCTAGCTTTGCCAGCAGAGCGAATATTACACGCCGGGCTACATTGCAATATATATGATAAAGAGAAAAGTTGAAAATACAGTTATAGCCGGTTAGTACAGACTACACGAAGAATGAAAACATGTGTCATAGACCTGTAAGTCCTTGCACACGTCGTTTTTTCTAATAATTCCTTGCACTCTTCCCCCGTCTAAAAGCACATGCAACGGACGTCCCACCTAATATTTCTGATGCTGCGTTCACCGTAGGCAGTGGGTCTCATGCTTAGTGTAGATAGAGTTTTCATGTTTTGGACTCTGAGTACCCCAGCGTCAGGGTGAAGAGCTTACTTGATTCGCTTCACATCGTGCGTGCTTCGAAGTCGAAAACGCTTTAATTGAATTTTATTCTTCGTGGCTTACGCGTCGGTCAGCTTTCACGCTTTTTAGTTATTTAGCTAAATGACATTTAGCGGCTCCCTAGGCATGGCCCATGATCCCCAGCACGAAAACACAAGCAGGACTTCATCATCTTCATCACCATCCTGCGCGCAAACGGAAACAGCTTGCAATGTCGTGGATACGAAAACACAATTTATGGTACAGTGAATAGCACATAAGTGTGGGAGAACTGCGGTCATGCATACGTCCGACGCTCTCCAATACAAAATAGGTGGCGCAAAAGTGTAAATACAATAAAATCAGATAGGGTGTTCAAGCATTTACTCACAGTTCAACGGGCGCTCAGTTTAGCCTCCCGCGATTGGTGTGCTCTGCGGAACTAGACAACTGTTTTGTTATCCTTTAAATGCGTGTGCTACACGGCTATGAGCATAGTGACCTCGCAGCTTCTTCTCGGAGTGGGCTATGCGTAGGACGGATTTCTTCTGTTTCTGGCCACTTCTGCATCTTCTGTATCTCAGATAGCGTGGTTTTTGTTTGCTCCAGCAAGCGAACGCCGTAATGAATATTTCAGAAAGCAGTCAGGTTGGTAGCATATCCTCCACCGTTTTCCTGCAGGCGTGCTTTGTCAGCAGTTAAAATACTGCATTTTTTTTTTGTCTGAATCATCATCGTCACTTGAATCTTTCTAACAAAAAAAAATAATCCACGACTTTCAGGGTGCTTTTTAGACAGATACTTGTCTCTGAATACTTTTGTTTCTAAGTATTTTGACATTTTGTACAGTTAAGTCGTGGGTAAGAAGAATTACCGTTGGTGTTTTTTAGAGCCGTACGAATATTCGAAACACTTTAATATTGAATCGAATATCTACCTTCTAGATTCGCTGTACGAAAACAAATAGTGTAAGTTAAGAATTATTCGACATGAATAGAATACAATCTGAATTTTTCGAATAGTTTTCGAATAACAGACACAAATTTCGAATCGGGAACGCCGTAGTTTTCTTCGAGGACTGTTTCAAGAAAAGGGCCCCCCTCTTACGTCGCCCAGTGTGCTGCAGCGATTGGTCTGCCCGTTCCGCGTCGCGACGGAAGTGCGGGGATGTTCATGATGCTCAAACAAATGGCTTCCAAGACTGGGCGACACGGCGGGGTCTAGTCAGGTTCACCCAACGCTGTCTTCATCATGCCTTATATCGGAGGCCATGGATCATAATTCGTACCCCTGTCATACACTGACATGCGATGCTAGTTGGTTTGCTGTCGTCGTCATTAGCAAAAGGTAAATTTTTGAGACGCACGAAATTACGGTGACAGTGTTAACATAATGACTTTGTGCTGCGTGCCTCATAGAGAAGGTCACTGCTGCGTCTTTCAACAGAAACAGCTTTAACTAAATGAGTTAGCCCTGTACGAATGTTCGAGCCAGTTGCGAATAATCGCACGAATATTCGGTTCGGCTTTTAGGAACACTATTCGTACTCTATTTGGTTTCGAAAAAACACTATTTGCAGAGGCTTAGTGTTTTCCGTTGAAAAAATAACAAATTGTTTTTTTGAGTCATGGCTTCAATATTTAGTAAGAAAAACTATTTCTTCTCGGTCCGAATGATCACCAGGCCCTGAAAAGGTGAAGATTAATATGCTTCTAGCTCATACTGTCGGAAGAATTAGGCTGGCAGGACCCAAAAATCGCAGCGAGCATATCCTAAACATTCTCAACTTTTCTGTCAGAGCAATAACCAGCTGACAAAAATTTAGGAGATACTTAAGCTCCACCTTCAAGGATATACTGCTATAGCGTTGGTGGGCCCTGTCAGTGGCTCCTCTTGCCCACGCAAACATGTACACTCATTCCATATTATGTGAAAGGCCGCACGGCATGCACACAAAGCCACACTTTAACCATGCGTTGCAAACGTGCTTGCGTGGCCCAGCCTACCTAGCGTGTCTGAGTCGCAGCCCAAGAGCTCGGTCACCGACTAATTACAATTTTCTTTTCAGCGCAATTCATCTATTTCATACACTCAAAAGTCCTAATGGTATTTGAGTGTTGTTGCGACCTTGTAATCACAATTTATGTAATGCTTTAATCACTTTTAAATTCCGCGCCACTCTACCTGTGACGTCAAAACTTTTCGACTGTTTCGGATTTTCTCGGCACGCCGACGTTGCCGTCCCGTTCGCCGCTAAACGGGACCTTTAAAGCTGTCGCGTTAAAACTTGGCAAACTCCTGCCAAGAGCCGGTTTCAAAGCAGCGGCGGCGCAAAGAGACCAACTTCGTCTTCCGAGACCACTCTACCACCTCCGCAGGCTGTCGGAAGAGTTGTGGCTTAGGCTTGTTGGTCTTATTGCATGGTTAGAGGGAGCAGCGCGAAAATACGGCACCTGTCCTGTTAGCTTCTGTATTCGTCCTCGACTTTTCGTGCTGCTCCCTCTAGTCTTGTCAGGAAGAGTGCTCTAATAGCCACTCGCACGCTACGAATTCTCAGGTGGTCTTCATCTTTCATCCGTTCGTTTTGCGCTTCAAGATGCTTGTCTGCCGCCGTAGGATCGACTGTGCCGCTAATTGCAGGGTTATGCAAACGCACAGAAAGGTGACCAAATGCATCGCTTAGGGCGATTGAAACAGCTTAACGCTGTGGCGCGTCAAAGGGCAAAATCAACGAGTGATGCTCAGTGCGTTGCTCATCACTGACAGGAAGCGGGAGAATGCGGAGGCACGTAAAAAAAAAAAAAAGCGGCGAAGGAAGCGGGTGATGGCAGAGGCTCCTCGTGGCGTGCAAATGCGAAGAATATCATGCGCGCTGTTTAGTCCGAAGAGCAGCAGCCGGCGAACACGGTTCCGCATTCAGCAGCCAAAGGCCGTGGCCTATCCTAGGAGAGGGCTGAGTCGGGCTGGTTGGTTCAGGTTGAATGGTGCGGCAAAACAGCGCGGACGAACGGGACGGAAGAAGAAGAGACAGACACATGCGCTTAACTAACAACTTGTTAGTTGCTTATGTATCTGTCTCTTCTTCTTCAGTCTCGTCCGTCAGCACTGTTTCGTCGTACCATTTACCTGGCCTATACTGGCGCGTGGCTGCCGCCTCCTGCGAGCCGTCCTTGAGGATCTACGCCTTCCCTGCAACGCACGCAAGTGATGCATAGCCTACCCTCGACGACAATTGTGCTTTTTCTTTTTTAACACGAAGCGTTGGGGCGGACTTCCGGAGGAAAAGCCGTGCGTGTTGTCACGCTGGCGATGGGCCGTGATGATGGGCTCCGGAAATTTCGTGCACTGACATCGCACAGTAAACGTGCCTCTGGAATTTCACCTCCATCGAAATCGCGGCAGGGATCGAACCCGCGTCTTTCGGGTCAGCAGTCGAGCGCCATAAGCACTCAACTGCGGTGGCGATAACATTACTTTTTGTGATTGTCATATTCGTTGAACTATCCATAATGAAAGGAATTATATTTTCTCGCCAACTTTGATATTTGTGGCGGAATATTTAGGGCCTTGTGAACAGTTTTTGTGTTGGAATTATTATCCCAGGGAAGGCGATATTTATGTTCTTCACAACACAAAAATTGCTGACATTGTTCTTTCACACTGTTTTCTCGTCGACTCTCTTGCAATCGTCAGAATAAATTAGAACTCGCAGGAGAGATCTCTTTGCTCTTCACTGCCCATAACTATAACATGATGATTTCTAAATAATACCCTATGCAGATAACAGTCTAACTGGTTGTTCTCAGTATGATGGCAGTGGATGCTACATTTTATTGTAAGCTGTATAAATCAGCCACATTTTGTTTATTAGCCATCAAACTCTCTCGAAATTACATGACTGGGAAGTCTATATGTTACCATCGCTGTTTTTGAGCACAACATGGTTTGAGCCCCCCCCCCCCCCCCCCCCCTTTCGCTGTAATCAACGTGGAACACCGCTCTTGAACTGGGGCGAAATCTATGCCAGAACTCAGTCAGAAACTGATGGCAGCAGCGATGCCGAAAATGACATAGGCTTAGGCTACTTGAACGTTTTTTGTTCTCATATAGTATCTGTTCAACGCTTTAAGGCATATCTTGTGTAACAGTAGTGGTTACATAACTTGAATTTTTAAAAAGCGGCCATTTAATGGTGTTCGCTCCACTAACAGCTCTGAGTGTAACCCGTAGCTGCGAAGCAGCCGAGACGCGAAAGGGGCATCTTCAGAACTAAAAGGAAGGCAAGGAGAGACAACACGTTAATAGTGGTACAATCGGAGGGACATTGTCCACTCTATGAAACATGTTCGGTATGGAGAGGTGCCTTGGCTGTAGTCGCATGCCTTCATGAACTCTAGATGCCACATGAGCGACACGCTGATTTTTTGTAATCTAGTAATCTATCCATGAGGCTACCAGCTGGTGCGAATTTTACCTGGTAGCTGAGGCACAACACAGCCCGTTCGGTATGCTATTTTCCGCTGTACGGCCGGTAGGAACCCTGCATGACTATATGACTGATATCTGGCGGGCTCCACCACTCGTCTCCTTCGTTGCAGTTGACGAGGCTGCCCTATACCACAGAAAAAAAAAAGGATTTGGTAAAGCCTTTTTGTTGAATAATAACACCCTTCAGTTTGATATCTCCGGTTAAAGAGCTTCTATTTTAACCCATATCTAACGCATCACAATATCTGTTTATTGCCTTTCCTCCTGTAGCATCTTATTTCTGCAAATGTTATTTTTATCTGATTTTATTTTATTTTTAGTAGCAGCGATAAACAACCACTGCGCAAGTTGTGTTCCCGTAGAAATTTTTTTTTGCTTGAAATTTTTGTCGACCGTTTCAGGGCCTCATATCCTGCCGACTTAGCTCTCAACTAGAAGATCTTTATTACCAGCGTTGGCAAAGATAAAATATGTATTGTACGCGTATTCTCTAAACGTGCCGTAATGCTCAAACCATGCGGTGTCACTTTTCCCTGTTGTTTACGAGTCAAACGGCATAATGTGGCCCAGTGCGCGTAATTCAGTGCAAGATGAGCTGGAAGAAAAAAGAAGCTGCAGCAAAAGCTCTGGTAAAACTGGTTCCTTTATTATCAGGCTGTAGCACAGGCGTGTTTGGAGGACCACACTACGCAATATTAACAGAATGGCTCAATTTTATGCCTCAGGTTTTACTTACGTCGGGTGTTAAATAAATTCTGCTTCATATCCTAAACGTCTTTATTGAGCGACAAAATTCATAGATGTCATATTCGAACGAAAGCTTGAAATGTCCCCTTTTCCCAGGAGCTCAGCAGTCTTCGATATAGTCCGCACTACTGGCAATGCGTTTCCGCACTGGTTGAGTGGTAGCTGCAGGCCATCGTATATAAGAGCGAAAGTGGTTGTTGACGACAACCGCAACATACTTCATTAAAGATCCCTCCGTCGGTCACGAAGATTAATCTCGGGAAGGAACCTAAAGTTCGCTAGTGCGAAGTCCTGGCTGTAACGTGGGTCAGGCAAAACGACCGTCCTCGTTCTTCTATAAAGCACCGTGACGGTAACGCCCAGAAAAAAAAAAAGGTTGGTTAAATGTCAGCAACGAAATATGAGAACGAGCAGGCAAGTTTAACACCTGTAGCTGCGAGCAGTTCACTGCACTTTAAAGCGGAATTGGAGGACGGCGATGAATGGCAACTGCTGCTGTTATCCAACGTAAGCATGGCCACTTCAAGTGCCTTATGGAACAACTGATATCTAATCAGGAACACCGATTCCCCATATAACACCCTTTGACAGCAGCATTTTGAGGCACTGAAAGCAAATGCAGCGTGTTTCGCTAATAGAATCAGGACAACCTTAGACCTCAATCAACCAAATGATCAGGCCGGCTTTCGTAAAGGATACTCGAAAATAGAAAATATTCACACTATCAATAAGGAGACAGAAAAATGCGCACAATATAACCAACCCCTCTATACAGCCTTCATAGATTATGAGAAAGCATTTGACTCAATGTGAACAATAGCCGTCATGCAGACATTGCGCAACCAGGGTGTACATGAGTCTTATTGGAAAATACTGGAACTTATATATAATGACAGAACAGCTACCATAGTCCTCCATAGAGCCAGCAATAAAATTCCGATAAGGAGGGGCGTCAGGCAGGGAGACATAATCTCGCCAATGCTATTCACCACCAGTTTAAAGGAGGTGTTTACAGGAGGTAATAAGGGAGTAATTACTCATTGGCATCTACCCAAGCGCAGCCGTATGGCTACAAAGGAAAGCTATACAGCTTTCAAAGCTGTATAGCTTTCCTTTGTAGCCGTATGGCTGCGCTTGGGTGGACGTCAATGAGTAATTACTCCCTTATTACAAACCTACTCCACCCTAAACATTTGATCAACACTGTTTACAGGAGGTGCTCTGAGGTCTGGATTAGGAACACTTGGGGATAAGAGTTAGTGGAGAACACCTAAGTAATCTGCGATTCGCTGATGACATTGCCTTGCTAAGTCAATCAGGGATGAACTGCAAAACATGAGACAGAACGGTTGGTCTAAAAATTAATATGCAGAAAACCAATGTAATGTTCAACAGAAGGGAACAGCAGTTCGCAATTGGTAGCGAGGTGCAGGAAGTAGTAAGAGAATATGCCTATTTAAGGCAAGTAGTGACCGCTGATCCAGATCATGAGGAGGAAATGACTAGAAGAATAAGAATGAGGTGCAGCACATATGGCACGTTCTCTCAGATCATGATTCGCAGTTTACCAATATCCCTCAAGAGAAGAGTATACAACAGCTGTATCTTACCAGTACTCACCTATGGGGCAGAAACGTGGAGGCTAACAAAGAAGGTTCAGCTTAAGGACAACGCAGGGAGTGATGTGAAGAAAAATTATAGGTGTAACGTTAAGAGATCGGAAACGGGCAGAGCGGGTGAGGGAAAAAAACGCGTGTTAATGACATCCTAGTCGAAATCAAGACGAAGAAATAGGCTTGGATAGGGCATATAATGCGAAGGCAAGGTAACCGCTGGTCCTTAAGGGTAACGGAGTGAATTCCAAGAGAAGGCAAGCGTAGCAGAGGGCGGCAGAAAATTAGGTGGGTGGATGAGATTAAGAAATTTGCGGGAATACAGTGGCCGCGGCTCGCAAAGGTCGGGGTTAGTTGGAAAGACGTGGGAGAGGCCTTTGCCCTGCAGTGGGCGTAGTCAGGCCGATGATGATGACGATGAAAGCATGTTAACTCCAGCTATCATCCTGTCGTCATCGAGACCACTGCTGGTTATGACATCGAAAATGTAGTTAATAAAACCTATACACTGAAGAAAATTATATTATTTCTGATTTCGCCTTACTAATTTGTCGGTCACTGTTCACATCGCTCTTTAAAAATTATAGATAATTAATAGCATAGAGGCAAAAGCCCCTAACTTGGCGCAGTAACTAGGTATACATTAGCAGCTCATGACCACAGTAATTCTTCCCGGCCCCGCATTGGCAGGTTCATAGTAAACGAACACATCTAAAGTTAACATGCCAGAGCCACTTGCTCTAACGGAGGGCGGTGTAAAAACACGAAGAAAGTATTACTAGTATTACTCCTTGCATGAACTTGCATATATTTCACGGCTCCTCGTGGTTTATGGTTCGCGTGGTATGTGCCGCGTATAGGGTCGTTTAGTCGATGTTATCGCCTACTGTGCTTGTACTACTGGCTGTCGTCATGTTTAAACTTGGAAATAAGTGTTACTGTCAAAATGTTGCTCATAGTCGTCACTGATGCACAGAGATTGCTGACAACGGAAAACTTTTTTTTTTAATTTTCCTTGAGGTTTAAAGGCGATCGTTCTTAGCGTCTCATTCAGCGGAAAACCCAGTGTCGGTAGCGGTGAGAGTGAAAAGTCCCCGGAGAAGCAATCTGGGTGGAGGACTAGCCGCGCAGGTCACGTGACCTTGTGACGTCATCAAAAACTGCCTCATCGGATTTTGAGCAAACTGCCCACCGTGACAGGTGGTGGTTAAACTAATGATTCGTCGGACGTGAGAGGTTCCTTAGCAAGAGCAATCGGGTCTCATCAGCACCACCGTGGCTGCCTTTGAAACAGCCACCTGCCGTGGCAATGACATATGAGGACTGCCAGCGATGTAGGAGTGTAAGAGAATGACCAATTGCGCATATATTGGCACTAAGCTATCACCGCTACCACGTTATGTCCTTGCGTCGCTGTGAAACTGCGTCGCTCGATGTTCGTACGGGTGAATACGTTTACAATGAGTACTGAAAGGCAGTGCCCCTCTTTAAATGTAAAAATATGTATTTTGGTAATGTTTTTTCTATAAGAGGCGAGAAATTGCTTCTTTATAAGAAAAGCCTTCCTTTTCGTAGAATTTGAACTCGCCTAGATTAGAAAGGAGGACATGACTCCTTTGAACTTCTCTACATCTTGATCGTTTGTAATCATTAACGCTACTCATTCTTCTGCCTGAATTTTACGCGCATACTGCACACCTGAAGCGAGGTGAAGTGCTCATGCATCGTAAACTCAAGGCAGCCAGAGAAAGACAATATGAAAGCGAGAATCGATGCGAAGCAATTTTAGTCAATAACTGCGGCAGCGACAAAATCAAGTAATTCAGTTCACTGCGGCAGAGTAGATGCCAATATCGTGAATGATTATTGCCCCGAAATACGCCCTTTGATGTCTGCGACAAATAAAAGAGGCCTGGCTTCTTGAGAAGCGAGAACATACGATTGAAGGTTCATAAGAGGGGAATGGGCCGTAGGTGTATGGCAGCGGGTGTGACGTGGAGTATTGAGCACTGGGAAAAAGCAAGGGGGGAGGGGGGTGTCTAGAGTCGCATGGATGTAAATTATCTTTCTATTTTGAGATAAAGTAGACAGGCTTTGGCTCAACTTTTGGGAAATGGATGATAGGAGACGAAGAAGGGGCGTATCAGCATCTGTGCTTGTCGTGTATGGCTGGCTATTTTTCGATGTGTAATGAAACGGCCAAGGACGGGAGATGATTGACCGGGGACGTATCGTGAAGACCCAGTGAGTCTTATGCGATCGAGGACGCATTCTATAAGGGCGTGCATATGGCTGTGCTTGTGAAGATAGGCGCTTGGCCATGCGCATGTTCTAGGAGCGTATTTATGACTAAGTTAAGAAATTCACCCTGGTTCTCCGTGCGCCCTGCAATAGTGTTGATTTGGTGAGGGTGGTGAGAGGTGGTGGTAGAGATCAGTCGTGTTTTGATGGGTTTGGGACATGTATGTCGTCGTGTTAAATGATCATTTGGTGGTCTACAGGGTCTACGTAAGAGGTTGCAACACTGTGGTGGGAGAAAGTGAACTTCATAGTTGGTTCGGGCGATGGAGTTTTGAGACGAGAAGCTCTGGCTAGGTGGCTTGTTGGATCCGTCTCCATGTCGCAGTACGGTTGTTGTCTAGTGAAGAATAATGTCCCCATTTCACACAACGTAGTCGTTACCTTTCTTGGAAGTTTTAGAATCAAACCTCCGCTACTCTTTCTGGTGCTGATATCAGGCCGCAACTCACCAGCATCTTCACCTTGCCATCTCGTCGGGGTCTGGAGAGGCCGTTTTGCGAGAATATACACCATATCTTGAGGTTGTTTCTGTCATCAGGGCTGATGCGTGTTTTGGGGTCGGTTGGCGTAGGTGAGAGTGAGAAAAAGAGAAACTTTTAATAAAAGACTATAATGTCTGATGCGGGCTATTAGGACTGTGGGTTGAAACCTGAGTTCGGCAGGCTATGGAGGTAACCCAGCAAATTGCTTACGTCGGCTGCCAAGAGAGCAGTAGATCCGGAGAGGGAAGCCTCTGGCTTTCCCTAGTGGAGATGCGGCGCCTTGCTTGCCAATTTGCCTGCCCAATGCTTGCTACTTCAGACTTTTAGCAGGAGAGAAATAAATATACTACCTCTTGGGTTCTTTGCGATGGGAGACAACACAATAAGAATTCAAAACTTAAAAAAAAAAATCAAGAGCAATTCAGGGCCGTGACAAGCTGCCACCTCCTAACCTAAGAGATGATACTGTTTGATAAGACAGGAGTCTTGTGTAGGTTCTCAGACATGGCACGCTCGTGTAGTTAGCTTCGGTCTACAATATATTTCCCTAATTTTTATTAGAACTTCCACTCTTTAACAGCTAGTGCGCAGCAAAGAAATGTTCGTGGTGTGTATCTGCCGATCTCTCCTCACCAAGTGCTTGAGGAAGTCCAGGATCGCTGCGGTATCGTTTCAGTCTACCGATGCGTATAGCTCTCGTGTCCTGGCGTATTCTGTTATTGCTGCATTTTCTGGCGCGTCCTACTCTTCAGATGCTATGGCCTATCGTTCACTTGCACGGCGGCCCCAATTCTTCTTCAGTATAGAAAATGTTGGTTTTTCGGGCACAGTGGAGCAGCGTACAAATCAGTGACAGTGTTTGTAGCAAGAACTATTCTTCTGAAAACAGCAACCAAGATTTGCGTAGTTGCTGCTTTTGCCGTAATGCCGCAATGGCTTCCCATTCCATGAATATGACAGTCCATGCCAATCCAACAAACAGAGTGTGTTGGAGATTGTTCAGTGCAGCAGGCGGTCACGCACCCTTGGAAAGAAAAAAAGCATTCCTCTACTGGCCTAATTCGTACTTCTCTCCTTGTTACTGAGGAGTGGAAACGTGGCTCGTAGGTGTGATGGAACACACGCATAACCCCTTTGGCAAAACGGTATCACAACTTGTTTCGGCACACTTTTGTTCTTTCTCCGTTTGGAAATGCAACAACCTTTGCATCCCATACGTCATGCGCTCCTCCTGTTAGCTCCCGCCTGTCTTTTTCTAGTGCATCGAAGGTGCCGCTAGTCACGAACGTTACCGCCAGTTCTACACGAGCCTATGATTGCAGTAGAGATGTGGGAATGGCATGTCTTATACAGCTTGTTGTCTTCCTCGATCTTTTACTATCGGCCAGTAAACAACAAACGTTCCCCTACTTTCGCGCGTCTGACTGACCACTCAAAAGAGCAGTTGCAGCACCAATACAACGACAGTATTACCATAGAGGGCGTAATGATCTTACAGTGGAATTGCCTCTCCAACGCATTCTCGGTTTCGGATTTAGGTTATCTTATTTTAAAACATGACCCTCACAGAGTGGTTGAGCAAGAAACCTGGCTTTTAAGCTGTTTTCACTAAAACGTTTTAGTATTTAAACAGATCATATAGTGATTGTGGATTCGTGATAGCGATTTCGTGAGCGATAATTCAGCGGGTAATTTCACCCCAGTGAGCTGTTATCGCTAGCGGTCTCGGTACCTGCCACTATGTGTTTTTGTTACAGTTGTTAATTTGTGCTTTCGAACAGGTGTTCACAGGACGTATTGCTTTGGAAATATTTTGTACAGCACGGACAGTATTGTCGTCGCAGCTGACTTCTATTCTCATCACTATGTGGTGTCACTGCTCAGACACCTGCGGACAGTCTTTGTGGCCATAGATGTTCTTAATTAACATGTGACGCTGCAACGACCTTCTAGCTTCTGCCTTTTGTGCGTATAAATTCTGGCTCAGGGATTAGTTTTGGCACATGCGAATGACCGCTTTCCAATAATTTTTGACAAATTTTACCGTCCCATGGGGGCTGATAGTATATCGCAGAAATGCGTTAACCAAGTTAAAAAACATACATCAAGTGACCGAACGGCGGGACCTCCCACTGTCATCTTGAGCCACATTTTTGCTGAATATTTTTCAATTCTGCATTTTAGCAGCGCCAAACTTAAGCTGCGTTGACAGCAGCCACCTCGCTAAGGCAGAGCCTTTCTATTGTTTAATACACAGATTAATTTTTAAAATCAATAATATACGTCGCAACGCTCCGGGGCTGAGTAGTTTTCTGCAGTTGAATCTTCGAAGAAACGTACAGGTAAGTCCCGGAAGCCTGTTCGCCAGATGCAGCCGGTACAGCCAGCGATGACAGCGCCGCCCACCGGCAGGTAGCAGCCACCATTAAGGCTGGTTGTAAATATTCATTCAGAACGACGGCTTGACATCGCCCCTATGGCGCAGTGGATTAGAGGCACGTGTTGCGTATGGAAGGTCGGCCGTTCGACTCCGCTCTCTGTACTGTAGATTTATTGTTTGTTTTTTTATTTCATTTTTTAATTTTATTCCCTTTTAGGTCGCAAATCGTGATGCATAGTGGCATATAACGCCGTTAGGGATTCAGTATCCCTTTTAGGTAAGCAGTTGTGACAATCTTCAGTCACCGTGATCAATTCACCGTGGTTTCAAGCCTTGTGGCTGTACAGGCTGCAGTTGGCGAATACGCGTCCCGGAAATTACAGATTTAGTAGTTTTGGTAAGTCCTTTCCAACATATAAACACCACTACATGCTAAGCGATCACAACCGCAGGCTACTTCTCTTTTATTACTGTCAGTCGTACAACTTTACGTAATATCTTAGGCTCAGTCTAAGTATAATGTCCACCACAACTGTAGGTGAGCAATATATGCCACTTTGATTGCACGCATAGTGATAAAGTAGTAAGCCTTTTCTTCCTATTCACGCCTTACCCCGTCCATCATGGGTAAAACAAAGATACACACTCCTCCAAGAGACAGGCAGAGAAAGAGAGAGAAAGCTCTTTGATTAAAAAAAAAAGCAGAACTTAACCTCTTTTCTGTGGGCTACTACTAAAGCAGCCAACTTGAGGATTTCAAGCGCTGGCTTTGAAGCTGAAAGCAGCCGAGATGTTAAAGCAACTCTAGTCCCTTCTAGTATAGGACGTAAGTGATAATTAAGCATTTCGTTTTTTATTCCTGTGTGTTATGGTGCCTTTAGAAGCAAGATTTTGTGGAACGGAATCTTGTCGCGCATGAAAACTGCGCTCAATCTTCTCAAATCTCCTTTTCTTGAACCTCGATGCTATGTGAAGCTTGACATTTGAAACGTGTTACATTAGCCAAAGAGTGAAAATTTGTGAACTCTAAAAGCCCGTAGAGCTCGAACAAAATACAGCCAACATTTCTCAGTCCTCCAAACTGTGCTGCTCCACAGACTGCCTGCTGACAAACCATTATGGTGCACAGTGTAGAGGGAATATAACAATGGTTAGTTCCGCATTTTCATGCTCTCGACCGTACCACTTCATTTTAATGTTGATTACACTCTGAGAGCGTCAATAAATCCCGGCAATTCCAAGCACAAAACTGACGGGACTCATGGAGAGCATTTTCTAAGCTGCCTCCCGTAGTTGCTCTTATGAAGTTTACAGGAGATGTGGGTAACGAAAAAGGGGCCGAGAAACTTAAGCCTGTCTAGCATAATGTGACGCTCAGATTTGGAAGTCACCCAAAGAACTCTCCGTAAATCCCTCTTGCCGCCAAATTAGCAGCGCTTCAAGCGTAGGCACACATGCCTGCGGCTTGGATAACACTGTCAGGTTGCCCTAAATTGAAGAGCTATCCATCACTGCAGCCAGTCTAGTTCGAAAGCACCGCAAGTTGTAGGACGTTTGAAATCCGTGGGCTGCTTAGATTACTGGATTTTACCCACGCAGGTCTAGCTGATGCAGGCAGGCTTAAAGTGAGCACCTACATAACAGCAGAGTTAATTGCGACATGTTCATCGTCTAAATGTTGCGTCTTAGAGACCACATACAGGAAAGTGGCTTTCTTCCCGTCTGCTTCGCTTTCCATTTATCCCTCTTTTAGAATGATTTGTTGCAGTTGCTGATGGCGTCTGCAACTTTTTATTTTTTTCGTCGAACTTGTTTTGCGAAGAATTGCGAGAAACTGCGGGGATTACGTGAACCTCGAAATTTCTGTGGTAGAGTATTTCTTCTGATCCGTCCTACGTTTGTCACTGAAGCCGTATGTTGCTTTCGAATAGAATTTTCTTTTATTGACAGTAGCCTTCGGTGGCTGCTTTCAAGCGCAGTGCTTCATCGATTCTTTTAGTTGGCTTGTCTCAGCGTGCGGTAGCTCCTCGTAGCACATAGGAAGAAAAGTTTCAAAGACAGCGCCCAGAGACCCTTTTAATCTCATTTCGAAGAGTCTTTGGGGCAATAAAAGAACGCAGGTTCGCGTTGCCACGCTCTAGACAAGGGAAACACGATAACACGATCATGTTGATGCTACTTCTAGACGTTTGAACTTCACGTGTTTATAAATTGCATCCCTTGCGACACTTGATTTGTTATCCCAACAACATATCGACATCACTTCGGCCGCCTTCATGTGCTCCTGTACGCTTGTTCGCATCCAGCCATTTGTTTCGCTGCTAGAACATGACACTGAGCAGGAAAAGTAAATGAGCAACTTAGTTTTCGCCTGTCTACATTTTTTTCCCGTGTTTGAATTCTAGAAACGGATATTTAATGGCTGGTATACTCTCAATTACGAAAGCGGCATTGTGTGTTATCGTGCGCGATTTGTAGAGGTCTCCAAATTATTTTGAAACACCTGAGGTTGCATAAAGTAAACAGCAGATCGCGAGAAAAAAATATCAACTGTGTCGAGTGTCAGCATTTCATTGTTAGATAAAATGTACACTCTAAGACAACTGGAAAGCGTACCAGGGGTTGCGACGTCATAATGAAAACGAAAATTAAAACGGCACAGAACTAGACTTTTAAGACAAACACCGACCCATATAAGGAGTCCACTCGAAAGGCAAAACATCGCGGCGCGTGATCCCGCGGATAGGTCAACATGCATTCAGCCAGCGACGCGTCCATATAAACGTTCGCTGTGTAAAAACTTGGGCAAGCCACGAGGACACATTGTTTCTCCTCGCCTTGTTTCGCCGGTGTTCTTCATCCGCGACTTCTTTCCCCATCTTCCTTTCTCCCTAACCCGTCCTCACCTCTGTCTTCCTTCTCATCTCCACCCCCCGACCCATTCCTCTTTGTAGTGCAGCGAGCGAATGGGACCTCCACAGAGGCAGTGGCACAGAGCTGCGCAACTTCCTTTTCCATTTTACAACAGTAAATAATCTCTTTCTCTCTATGCTTTCTAGTATCCTCCTCATCCTCTTACTTGTCACGATCCTTTCGTCGCCGTGTCGAATCTAGCGGAAAAGGGGAAACGCGATGAATCGTGCCGCGAGCGAACGACTGAATGAGTGGGGCCGTTGGCAGGCTTGCGCGAGGTCGTGCCGTCAGCGCTAACATCTCCGTGAGGTGCGTCCGCTTCATGTAATCCAAGGGGAGAAAGGGTTTGTAAATGGAGAGAGAGAGAGAAAGAGAACTGGGAAAGGGGAGAACGGGCTCCCGGCTCAGGAGAGGCGCGGAGAACAGCCGGTCGCACCAGTCGCGTACACGTGCACGGGTGTCGAGGCAGCGGACCCCTTTTCCAAACAGACGTGGTGCGCAATCCGATGGCGGCGCCGGGGCGCAAATCAGCGGGCGACACGATTCAGGACGCTGTGCTTGCCGACCCTGTTCGTTCTTCGGCCGCGGCTGCAGCAGCAAGCGGCCACGGCAGTTCACCAACAAAAGGGGCCAGCTCGAGCGCGAAGTTGCGAGCTGCAGGGTGCGCTGAGCAGGCGGTCCTATTTAAATGAGGCTCGGCGGCTTTTGTTCCGAGGGAAGCACTTTCGGGTTCGCCTGATTTCAAGCGGACAGGGAGGGATGCATGAAGAGGAGGATGTCAGGTAGGAGGAGGTATAGGACGCAGTGGGGAGAGACAGGCAGAGTGTACCTCAGCATTAGATTCGAGCAAGCGAGTTACTACACCGGAGAGCAAGCAGGGTAGACCTGACTTGAAATATCACCCTTCGGGCCCTTTTTGTTTACAGTTTACGTCAAATAAGACTTCACAATGTTGGGTTAAAGGTAAAAGCCCACAAAAGAAGCTAGGAAGTCGCGCACGTGCAGATCAGTGGACCAGAAGGGGTAACTAAATGAAGGGCACTAGCGGACATCCGATTGGAGGTGTTCAAAAGCGGTGTAGTGTGTTGAAAGACAACCCTTGCTTGGCATCGAGACTACGCATGCATCCGAAAGAAATGCCGTGTGTTTATGCGATGGCTGCCTAATTTACCCCTCGACAGATCACATGGGTGAATTATTGTTATATTTGCTTCTTTAATCACACCGTAAATTGATTTGATCGGTGCGCTGCTGCGCTTGCAGCGCTTTCGAAATTGGTCTTCTAGAAGCTTTCAGTGAATATCGTTTCCACAGCAACGAATTTACATTTCGACTATGACCAGGGGCCGCTCACGCGGTCAAACGTTCTGGCTCTTTGTGGTTTAAAATTGTATTGAAGAGGTTGTTTGTAAATTCACTTGTTTAGTCAAGAAAAAAATTTTCGTGACCAGCGGTGCTGTTTCGTGTGGTTTCGAAACTGTTGAACGCAAATGTAACAGAACGCATTTATCTGCGCACTCTGCGGCTACTGATTCTGGCAAGGTTCGTGCATTTTAATATGAAAAAGTTTATTCCGTGTACTTTTGACTGCACCGGGGCCGACATTAACTAGACAACTGAATCATTTACGTTTCTTATTAACAAAAGTAGCTCCTTTCATTTACGATAAGTGGGAACATATGTTTAGGCGATGGCATGAAATTCCACCTCATAAGGTTTCAAAAAATTTCAGGCGAAAATGCCAATGAACTGTAAAGAATCGTACTTGCGATTAATAAACTATTGCCATACTATTTCTGAAGAATAAAATATTTATTTTTCTTTTTGTTTCTAAAGTTAGTGCAGTCAAAACTTAGGAGCCTTACACTACGAACACAGCCCGAAGCCTTGGCGCTTGTCGCTTCACTGCTCAGATAGCGTCGCTAATTCGGAACCCTCTTCAGGGGCCGCACACCGATCAAGCCGGAAGGTATAAGCCATCTTACACTGATGTTTCAGTGAACTATTAAGACAGAGAAGAGAACAGGATTAAACAGTATTGACCCCTTTGGCATGTCTTCTAGCTAAAATGTAGCTTTCTCATGAAAACCATGTTCGTGTAAAGCTTCAAGCCTCTGACGGCAAATTCTGCACCTTTCCTTATCCTTCAGATGTTCAACTCGATACAAAAGTGCTTCTAAGAACTTGACCTGTTTCTTAGCTTATCTCGCTTACACTTAACTTGAACACCTTGCAAGGGTTACGGGCGGCTAAAGCGGGTTTCGGAGTAGCCCGGCTGAATGACAAGTTTTCTTTTGTTTGTTTCCTGGTTATTCTAGGAAAATTTTGATCAAATGAGCGACATGCCGAACGCTGGATTGCTTTTAGACAGCTCAACCTGTCCTCCCTTCAAATCGCAGAAGAGATCGCAGTGATTACCGTGGCCAGCGGGAGAAAGGACCAAGAAATGCTAATTTCTCGTGGCGACAAGAACCCTTGTTTTTATCCATGAGACGTTTTTTTGTTTACTATCATAACCTTCCTCACCATCAAGCCCGGTTGATCTTTCGCTTCTAGGCATCCACTGCGCATTCCGGTGGTAAAAGAGCTTAGAGCATCTCAGAGTAAGTACTGTATCTATTTCACCAAACAGCGCATTTCACTACCGTGCGATGCATGAAGTGAATCAATAAACAGCCGACTTCTTCTTTAGGACTGGTGCTAAATCGGGGCTATTAGACAGGCCTACAGTTCCAATTCTCTTTTACTGCGCAGAGAAAGACAGAGACCGGCCTCATTTCGAATCATGAAGAACCGCATTGACAGTCTTTCTTCGGCCACGCGTTGATATCCTGGGCGTTTAGAGATGAGTAATCACAAAGACCCGGGCGGCTGCCCTTTCAGCAACGAAACTTGGCACTGGCTGTAAGGCCGATATCTGTAATTCCAGCACGTAGGGTTATGCGAACACAGGCTCAAAATTCTTCTGGAATCGATCAGACGGGTTGGTGTTTATTGGCCGAAAGAACTGAGTGGGAAAGAAAAGGGGAAGGGGAGGGGGAGGTGTTGAAGAGAGAAAGAAATGAAAGCTAGGAACGAAGTGCTCACGAACTGACACACGCTTCCACTGGCATCTCCTGTTAGATATATTCATTTCAAAACTACATCGCCTGCCTTCAGCATTACGCCTGTTAAATGCTCCAGGAGAGGAATCAGTAAAGGCCGAAATAATGCAGTTATGTGTTTGTCCCTCTGGAAGTGTTCCTGTTGCTACGATTTGTTTCAAGCCACAGACCTGGTTCCTCTCTGGGGACTTAAGAACAGACACTGCCAAGCCAACATTCGGCAGAACACAACCCATTAGGCTTCAGGAAGCTCACTAGCTACATTCGTACGAGCTGTAAGCTGTCCTCGTACAGAGAACAGCAGGTTGATGCAGCCGATCACGTTCTATAAAAATATAAAAAAAGCGTTCCTGTTCCAAAATATACGATGTCACGTCCTAGACTGCAGTCCGCTTTGTCCGACGCCTAAGTTGAGAGCGAAGCGGTGGTCTCTGCGACATCTTTCGAACTTTGTCGAAGCCAGTTGTATGAATAATACAGTGCCCGGAAATAACCAGCCAAGTAGTGACGCTAGAAAATCCGAATCTTTCCTTCGTGTTTTTAGAATGGGTACGTGCTTCCCGCACATCATAGATTTTTTTTATGCATTCTTTATGAAGCAAAGCAGCCTCTTTGATCTCTGTGGGAGTAGCACAATAGATGAATTTGAATTTCAAGAATAATACTCTTTGTGGTGAAGAGCGTTGGGTTGGTGTTCCTTATTTGTTGAGGATAAGCCTTCGAGAGCCGCTGTCTCACAACGCTGCCATTTCACCGCTCTAACGAGTGACGAGACATAAAGGAGATTAAGCGAACATAAATGTTCAGATCTGAGGGCAAAAGAACTTGCCGATACCAAATTGAGGGGTCGGTGCGAGTTTGGATTTGGATTCATCCTTTATATTGAAGTGTTTGTACTGCGTTACTCGCGGCAGAATGAAAGACAGCTTTTCATAGTTTGCACTTAAACTTTGGAGGCTTACTAGACGCTAGTGCTTTTAGTGCATACTTGCTAAGACAGGCTACAATAAAGAGCACTGAGAAAGACTCTCCAATTTAGAGTCGGCAAAAGGAGCGAATAGCGTTTTCTAAATATGCTTGCACGATATGAGAGCTCCACAGAAAACTTGCTTGGACCCAGCGCCGATAAATATTTGATAAAATTCAGCTACAAAATGAAAATGAAAAGGTTCTCTTAAGGCTGGCGATGTCGTATGCCTCCTGAATATCTGGGAATATTCTTTTATTGTCTTTTTCTTTTCTGGTGAATCAAGTGCTATTGCATGAATCCTTTCATACATTGTAATGGTTCTTAAATCACGTACATTTTATTAGTCGACAAAAAATGAACAACGAAGAACGCTTCTTTCGTCTGTAGCTGATTTTCGACATGAAGACAGCGTATGCAGCAAACACAAAATAGCGACCTGTTTTAGTAATTCTACAGAGCCTTATTTTCTATTATTACTTTCTTTCTTAGAATGAATTTAGCTCTCATGGGTTGAATAAGTTTCCCAAGGACTCGGGAGGTATAACGCGATTTTTTTACATTTGGTTCATTGCACGAACCTGCTTTGTTTTGCACGCTGTAACTTTTTTGTTTCGATAAGCCTGGTTATGCTCATTGCAGGACAAAGACATGTTTCATATCTCTTAAATTAACCGTGTTTCGGGCTAGCCACGGCCACCGTATCTCTGCAAACTTTTTAATCTCATTTGCTCACCTAACTTTCTGCCACCCCCCTGCCACGCTTGCCTTCTCTTAGAATCCAGTCCGTTACCCTTCACGACTATCGGTTATCTTTCCTTCGCATTACATACCCTGCCCAATACCACGTCTTCTTTATTTATTTCGACTAGGATGTCATTTATTAACGTTTGTGGCCTGACTCACTGTGCTTTCTTCCTGTATCTTACCTATACACCTAACATTTTGCTTTCAGTACCTCGCTGTGTTGTCCTCAATTTAAAGGACAACTGCAGCACTTTTTTGAGAATTTGGCGGTATTAAAGGATTCAAATCTATGTAGGCTGCAGGTAAAGCATACCAAGTGTTTTTGCACTAGCATTTAAAATATTGACGTAATCGACGATTGAATGTTTTGCTTCTCCTCAATGCACCGGAGGAGTACAGGGAAACTCAGCGTGACGTCACGGAAGGTATGATTTCAGATTACCGCTGTCGTCAGTCACACCCTGCCCTGACGCGTTAGACGGTGCCGAACAACTCTCGGCAGGGTTTGCCTTCGGTGGCGTTGGTTTTTTTCCTTCAGGGCAGGCGTTTGTGCGTTGAAATGTAGCGATACCTTCGATGACGTCATCATACGCCCCCCCCCACTTGGCGTTGTGCGCTGCGGAGAAGCTTGAAGGGCGTCTGGATTTTAATCGGCGATTACTTCACTATTTCAAGTGCTAGCCCAAAAAGACTTCGCATGCTTTACCTGCAAGTTTCACACATTCGATCCTCTTAAGCTCGTTGATTTCTAAAACCTAAGCAGTTTCCCTTTAAGCTGAGCCCTTTTCGTTAGCCTCCATATTTCTGCCCCATAGGTGAGAACCGGTAAGATGCAGATGTTGTGTATTTTTTCTCTTCATGAGTATTAGTAAACTGCCATTCATGCACTTTATACGTTGGCTGCTGTTTTAAGTGCAATACGAACCAACTCGCTCAGATCCAGATTATCCTGCCATTCATGAACTGAGAAAACCTCCAAACGTTCTTCACTTAATTGTTATTCTTCTGGTTATTGAACTCTCGTGACCCGGAACGGCGGTAACTTCCTGCCCTAAGTAGACATATTTCCTTACCACTTGCAACGCCTCGCTACCAATCGTAAGTTATTTTTGCCTCCTGAGACTGTTGAACATTACTTCAGTTTTTTGCGAATTAATTTTTTGACAATAAATGCTGATTACCGAGCTCAAATAAGACTGGTTTGGTTTGGTTTGGTTTGGTTAATTGGGGTTTAACGTCCCAAAGCAACTCAGGCTATGAGGGACGCCGTAGTGAAGGCCTCCGGAAATTTCGACCACCTGGGGTTCTTTAACGTGCACTGACATCGCACAGTACACGGGCCTCTAGAATATCGCCTTCATCGAAATTCGGCCGCCGCGGCCGGAATCGAACCCGCGTCTTTCGGGTCAGCAGCCGAGAGCCGTAACCACTGAGCCACCACGGCGGGGCTCAAATAAGACTGAACCTACTCAAGCTCTACGGCACCCAGTAAGAAGCCGCAGCTCTATCGCTGAGTCGCCAAGGAGGCTTTTCAAGCGTACACTGATAGTTCTGGGCAACTCCACTGCGCTAAATGTGACCTCTACACTCCCTTCAGCTCGGTTTGGTTTGGCTTGGTTTATGTGCTTTAACGTGCCAAAGCAAATCAGGCTAGAGGGACGCCGCATTGGAGGGCTCCGGATAATTTCGACTACCTCGGGTTCTTTAACGTGCAATTAGATTTCTTTAACGGGCACTCTCAATACTACAGTTTCCCATAATGAGCTGAAATGAATCCATCCGTTTAACTGAACGCTTTCTCGAAAATGTCATTTATTTCGAAGCATCGGTCTCACGGTGGCCAGGCAACCTTTTAAACGCATAGTAATAAATCTAGATTCGGAAGTTTCGTCTGTACGGTGGCCTACCACAGTAGGTGCGAAAATCAATTGTAAAACCGTCGACCAACTTGCTAGATCTAAGCTGCACCAAAGTTAATAATTTATCCACGCAATTCCTACCAGATCTGAGTTGTACTCTAATGCACGCCTTTATTTCCATTTATCGGGCGACACAACATCGTCACCTGTGCAGTGTACCAGCGTCTTACCCTCCCAACTTAGTGCACGGGCATGACTCGCCAGGTAGACCAAGTTTATTTGAGATGCCACTGCGGCAACTGCGCACATAGCTGAATAAACTGGTTTTATTCGCTCGAACAGCGCTACTCATCCAAGTGTCTGCTAAGCTCCAACGGCAAGCTGACTTGTTTTTATATACTATTTCCTGCATGGACGCCAGTAGCGCGATGGTCCTTCGCTAGAACGCGCTTGTAAGGCTCGTCTGCGCCACTCCTGGTAACAGCCACTACAGCAGCACCTCTCGGCGGTGAAGCTGTAAGTCACGTCGAGACGCCGCGCCTCCGTGAAAGAGTGTGGGGACGCTATTATGCTCTCCCCCACTTTCCGACGGGCGCATTTATGAAGAAAGGCTTGATCTATCGACATCATTTATTTGGAACGCGAGCCAACTTTGGGGTCAGCAAACTTACTGCGCTGAAGGTTCACCTCTGGCACAATGTAAATTGGTCTCGACGATAAGTGAGGGTTACGTCACCTCCGCATCTGGTTCTGCAAACATATGCGTGGGGCGACCGCTTACTAGCCTTATTTCGCTTCAAGGTCTATCGCAGACAGCAGTATTTTAAACAGTCGTGTAACCTGATTCCTCAGAAAATCTTCAGGTGGTCGAGGATTGCAGCGGTTAGTAGATGTCTGTGTTTTCCACTTTCTTCGCAGTATTTATTTGATTCACAGCACGCGTTACGTGTGGACTGCGACGAGGGTTGAGAACATGTATTAATCAACCAGAACATGGCTGCTTGATCCATGACCCAGTAGGAAAAAAGGGCATGAATATAGATTTGGCAAAATACAATGCTTGTGAAAAGATTTAGTGTCCTCTTGGCACAAGGTAGGGTTGGAGTTCGTTCTGAATGAAGGACGGCTAGAAGAAAACACTTCGAAGCAGCATAGTGTGCAACCCATTATTGTTTTTTGACAGCTTAAAGGTCACTCAGCCGCGCCGTTTTGTTGTCTTCTATTCGTAACCGTGTGGCGAGAATGAGTGGTAATGAATTGAATGAGTGGTAATGAATTGAGTGAGTGGTAATGAAAGTTATTAGACGGAACATAAGTAAAATGCCCTGCACTGCTGAGCTGCTGAAGCTTTTTATTTGATTATAACAACTTTAACTCCAGAACAAAACACTGGAGAGCCCGTTGGTGCGACAAGACCAGGTATGAACGCGTGACACTAAAAATGGAGTTCAGTTCCACACCTTCCTACTACGGGCCGAACCATCAAGAAGGAAGAAAATAGCATAAAGGAGTACCCCGCGCTGATTTACAATTTCGGAACAAGGAATTTATTTTTTTATCCTACCGGGGCTTGTCTTGCGAGGTCGCTGCAATTTTAAACCTGCGCATGAATATGCATGCAAACTTGACGCTGGTTTATGTGCGCAGTGACTGTGAAATAAGCAAGAGAATGGAGGGGGCCCGGGAGTGGCTGTAAGTAGGTCTGTCCTCGCAAATGCGTGTTGGCAGGTTCTGCGCCTGACTGCCGTCTACGTGCTGAAGAAGGACCGCGAGTGGGGAGCGTTGGTACAATTCATAATTTGAAAAAAGCGGCGCGAAACTGACAGAAACACAGCAGACAGAGCGCACAGGACACCACTGGTCCCGTGCGCTCTTTCTTCTGTGTTTCAATCCTGTTGGCACTGCGTTTTTTTTTAATTGTTCCGTATATGTTTTCACGCTCGCAGTTAATTTAAAGTTCACTATCCTTGCATTTTCGGGCGTGACATCTGCGAGGTGTGGCAGATGCAGAATTTCAGTCCATGAATCATGCACAAGAGCACCTCACAAAGCAGGCTTTCAACAGGTGTGCGACGAGGTTCGAGCCTCTGTTATAAGACTGTGTTAAATGCAGTGTGTGTTACTTGCTAGTATAATTTTGGATTCTGGTTCATGTATAATTCAATGACGGAGTTGTTGATTTGTTGATGTATCAGGACGATTTTGACACTGCTCATCACTCGCGACTAGTGCAGAGAAACAAATATTGAAAGGATAAAAGACAAGGATTGAGAATAAAAAAACTAGATATGGTATTATATGGTATGATACAGTATTGTATATATGGAATGATATGGTATGGCACGGTTAGGGCGGTACGGTGTGCGCGGTGAAACGCCATGGAGCGTCATATGGGCTCTGAAGGACGCCGTAGTTAAGGCCTTCGAATTAATTTGGACCACCTAGAGCTCCTTAACGTGCGCTGGCACTGCACACGACATGGAGGTTTTTTCATTTGGCATCTATCGAAACGCAGGTGTCGCGATTGGAATTACATTCCGTGACCTCGAGCTAAAGTAAGAACTACCTCTACTATGAATGGAAGCTGAAGTGAACTGATCGAACCAGAGCGCGAAACATACACCACAATCTTTTCTATTTTTCGGAGAGCAGATACAGCCAGCAGGTTGATTCTGCACACAGAATGCGGATAATAAGCACCGTATTTGTCTGTGCCATTTTTTCATGTTTATGTTTATGGGGTTTAACGTCCCAAAGCTACTCAGGCTATGAGGGACGCCGTAGTGAAAGGCTCCGGAAATTTCGACCACCTGGGGTTCTTTAACGTGCACTGACATCGCACAGTACACGGGCCTCTAGAATTTCTCCTCCAAAGAAATTCTATCCGCCGCGGCCGGGATCGAACCCGCGTCTTTTGGGTCAGCAGCCGAGCACCATAACCACTGAGCTACGGCGGCCCTTTTTTCTTCCGCATACTATTACAAAAAAAAAAAAATTCATAGTTTCCGAGAGGTCCGGCTTGATTTTTAGACTCAGGTTCATCGTGGTTTGGTTTCATACGATGATCGGATGAATTTGCGGAGGATGGGAATAAAAACAGTTCATGCTTAAAGGAACCCTGAGGAGAAATTAAAGTTGGCCTGATGTACCGATATGGTACCGCGTTTTAATCGCGAAGCGACCAATTTCACCGATATCGGAGTATTTGTAAGTTATATAAGAGCAAAAAACGAAATGCAGCTGTCGCTATCTTCGGCCGATTTCGCAAGTAAAATGGCTTCGTGGATATCGGTTGCTGGGCGCTGATCCCAGGAGCTACTCTACTTCGCCATTTCCTTCAAAACGGTGGCAACCCGTCCGTTTCGACAAGGACGTTAGGGGTTGTAATTGAGTGGAGGGAAAGTTTTTAAATCCAGTGTTCTCGTCTATAAACAAGCTTTTTATCGGACAAGCCTAAACATACCCAGAAAGAGCAAAAGATGAAATTTTTACCGAAAGTAATGATTGCATGGCGCTGTCCTCGGTGTCGCTTTGACGAACGAACAAGGTCATGGCAAGCTTACCATTTCCACTCTTACGATTCCGAGGGCTACCTCGGCAACTTGCGAAAAAAAAACCTTCCGGTTCTTTGGAACTGGAAAGCCGATCTCGGAGCCTTTCATGGGTTTCCAGCCCGTGGCCGCAGATGCTATTTTGGAGTCACGCTTCGAGCTTTCATGCACCGTGACTGAAATGTGAAGAATAAGAAATTGAAATACATGCTCTAGACGAGGAAACTATATTGGACACATTTGCCGTTGTCGTTGATGCGCAATGTTTTTCACGCTCTGCCATTAAAATATTCAAAACATAGAGGGTAATGTAACAGCGCTCATGTTGGCATTATCGATCTCAATGTTGCATTTGCTTCTTCATCGGAAGCACTGAAGCCTCTGGTGAAGCGTCTGTAAAAATTAATAATGAGCGACACAAAAATCAGGCAAATTTGACGTGAATTCCGCGCATTTTTGTTACTTTGAGTAAAGCGGCTTCAAAGAGTTTTCGCATCAGTCACCATGGACCACAGGAAGCTGCTAGTAAACACGCGGTGTGCGGCTTTAAGGGCAATGCGCGCTTCACTGATGAAGAAATAAGCTCTGAAGAAGGCAGTGAACAAAATTTATGACCCTTAAATAACACTCAGGTTCAGTGCTTAGCCAGAGAGCCGTGTACCATATTTCTTGATTTGTTGTCAAACAAGCAAGCCATAGACATGCTTGGGACATGCGACGCGGCTTGAATCCCTCTTGTCTGGGTTAATGTAAATTTCTTCGGCCTGGCTTGAATTAGTTCATTGCGCTAAAAGGAATATCTTGTTTACAGGCGCCTCAAAATGGGCTCGGTTCTTTCAGAAGTTAAACATAAAAGAAAAGGCAAATGGAAGGCGCGTCAGCTTAACGACGGTGGTAATTCTGAAAAAGTTTGTGTCGGTAATTCTTCGAACCAGTAACAAAAGTCCTTGAGAACGTTCTTAGACCCATGACATGGTCTTTGCGCATCTTGAGTATCTTATCTATTGTAATGATATTAATAAAATAAGAATAGCCTCTGCACTCTCCTTCATGTAGTGGTGCTCAGGCTGAGAATATGGCTGTTACTGACTACTAGAAACATTAACCTTGCCTCTTTCGTCAGTTAACGCGAAAAAGGAATTTTTTTCCTAATTTTAGCTTATCGGCGTTTGCTCGCAAGAAGTGCGAATTTCTTTCGGCGCACCTTTTATATCTGTTTGTCTTTGAACTTCACAGTTCGCAGTGCAGTCCAATCCGCAGATGGTGGAATCCGAACCTACGACCTCTACATTAATAGTTCGTTGCCTCGGATCCCAACGATGGCATGTGGTTGGTTTTTCTGCTAGTTTCTAAGTCATTATCTTTCAGCTAATAAATACGCAAATAGCTATTAATTTTCCATTGACTGCACAAATTGCAAATATGATCAATTCAATTCATTTCTCTTTTACTTTATTTTTTCAGAGGAGGAGAAAGGGACAAAAGCCGTGACAACGGCTTGACGCGGGTCCTGACCCCTTACGCAAGTTAGCGTAAAGGCACCAGATATTTGAATCTGGTCTTGCATTGCTACTATCTACAGTTCATGAGGCATTTTCCAGATTCAGTGCATAGACCTGCCCTGGTGACTAAGGAACAGCACAAGATAGGATATAGTTTCATAAAACCGAAAAAATATAAATGCATGGCGTCATGCACTTAACGAATGCATGAAAGTAGTAAAAGGTGGGTCTTTGTGTTCGATATATTTTTCAGTCCATTCTTCACCTCTGTCGTATCCTGTGCACCAGAATGTGGATGTAAAAAAAATATAGACATCTTCGCTCTGTCAAACGCGATGCGAAACCTCAGGCGCATTTTGCCGCCTTCACCACTGACTGATTTCAAGTCTACCAGCCCTCGAGATTCGTATTTGATACTTCAGCTGATGATGATACGTGACGCCGACTTGATCTGGACGCTTGATCATCGTAATTTTCTGTTTTTTTATGATTCCTGTTGCTCCCCAAACTAATAAAATTCGCGTTTGTTTATCCGGCGAGAGCGCTCCGTTCTACACGTAAACATGATTTTGAGTTTATATGTGAACATTTGAGTTATTTTCGTGCTCTGAGAAATTCTGGTCGTGAACTGAGCCCTTTTTTTACACCTTTTAGGACGTCTGATACGGTGTACAGAAGAGCGATTACACAAGCGAGCTGCATTACCAAAGCTGTTTATCTGTTGCAACTTGTAGCTTTCCTAAACAACTTATTTGGGCCATGGAATTAACACAATCGACCCATTTCGACACTTACCCGGAGTGTTCATAGAAGCGTGTAAAGTAAATGCGTCCTGTGTTCAATGCCGGGGCCGTTCTTTGCAAAGGCTAAGCCTTCGAAGTTTTTCCTTTGAATTACCGGCAATTCGCAAGGCGGGAATAGAAACGCAGCACTGTATTTCGGCTTCAGCAGGTCACGAAGCTATAATCCAATCGTACCGGCTGGCTTATGAGCAGCGAATTATAATAGATGTGCGATGAAGACATATGAGAGACACATCTAGGTTACGAAGGAGTCTTGTAGGAGGCGCTAGAGAGAGACTTGCGAAGTCTAAGATAGCCAGAAAGACATTGAGACAGGCGAGCACTGACGGACAGGTGTACGGACGGACCGACAGGCACACGCACATTCATAATAACACACACACGTGTTATTAATTCATTTCCAGCCCTGAAAACCACATTTCTCGGTCATCTGACAACGCGTCAAGAGCTTTATTTGAACTCTGCAGTACGGACTACATCCTCTTGACATCTATACAGTTCCGGCCTCCGAAATGGTGTCACCTTGGTACACTGACTCTTTTTCGAATCTTCTACGCTGTTTTAAACTCCTGAACTTCACTATACGGTCCGTCCCAATGATAGGGTCTTTCTGCGCGCATTTACATCACTGCACTGCCATCCTGCACACTTCTTTTCACCAGAGCTGAGAACCTATGATAAGCATTTTCCCTAAACTATCTGTTCCATTCTTTTTTTCATGCTCCCGTTTCCGTGTTCACACAAAGTCTCTGACATGTAGCGAGGACGATGTTCGCACCTACAGAGAAAATGTGCGCCGGGAGGCATTGACGCCAGAGGAAGCGAGCGCTTTCATATTGCGAGTTCAGTCAGGTGGCTAAGCTGCTGGGATGGGACGCATTGTCCCGACGTGTGTATCATTTTATCATCCGTTTTTTCCCCTTCCTCTCGCCTGTGCGTTCTCTACTGCTGGCACCGTCCTTTGCAAACCGGTTCGCTATAGGTCGCCAGAGTAAATCCGCGCCAAAGTGGGTACGGGTATCGTTGGCTGCAATGCATCTCTTAGGTTTGGAAGCGCTCGTTTTACGGCACACGGCCCTATGTGGCAGGGTTATGGAATATTTTAAGCGTTCATAGGTTCGTTTAATTTCCGCAGGTATTTTTTTTTTGTATGTTGAAACTTAGGTGACAAAACGGTGAGAATAAGAATCAAGGCTATCTATAGATCAGGAAATGTATAGGTTTCTCGTATTTTTTACTCAAATTATAAGTGTCCATTATAGCAGACGGAGATCACAAATCTATAAGACGAATCTCGGTTCGTTTCGGGCGCAATGATCCTAGCTAGTTCCTTGCATATTTTTCTATTACTGTTTACTTGCATTTGTCGTCGATAAAATTTTTCTCGCATTGTTCAGCTGCTTATATTTACGATCTTTATAAACGTACTTACTAACAGGAGGCACCGCTGTCAATGTAATCTTAAGTTCTTACCGCGCACTATCTATTACAAATGTTCGGTTTGGTTTAGTTCATTGTATTTAACGTCCCTAAGTGATTCATGCTACGGATGGACGCCGTAGGTTCGGTAATTCTGTAATTCGGCTGGGGCTCTTTAACATGTACTGATATCACAGAGTAAATGGAGTTCTGGCATTTCGCCTCCGTCGAAATGCGACCGCCGCGGCCGGGAACGACCCCGCGTCTTTCATTTCAGCAGCCGAGCACCATACCCACTGTACCACCACGGCGGCTATATTACAAATGTCCTAAATCAAAAGTAGAACTCAAAGCTGAGATACCTCTTTTGGGTTTACAAATAAATCTGAAGCAAAACTTTTTTTTTGGTGACCTGGTAGGTCTCGATCTTGTAATACATGGCACCTGCATGTGTGTGCCGTGTTTCTTGTGGTGTGTCTCTGTTCGAGGTCAGTGTTACAAGAGGAAATCTTGGAAAGCAATGTGATGCACGAAATGGGGGTGGACGAATAAGACACGAAGTCCTTGTTTTGTTTGTGTCGCTGATTTTAAAGTTGTTTACGCAGGAACGGGCGGTGAGCCAGCTCGTGCGCTACCATTGCAAAAACCAGAGAGAGAGAGAGAGAAATAAGTGCTATTTTGGAGCGTAGCTCTTAAGAGCCAGTTCATTGCTTGAGCCTCGTCGCCGCCGTCAGAGTAAAATAAACATTGCCGCTACTGGGATTCGAACCCGCAGCGCCTCTAACAGATCAGCTTTGCTGGCCACTTCATGAGAGCACTAGGCTATGCCACAGTTTTTTCTTTATTGCATGGAAGTGCATCCACCCTGACGGGCTTCAAGCCGGACTTTACCAGGTCGCATCCCGCAACCTGTCATACACAATCAAACCAGCATCCTGCTTTCTCTTTGCCCGCACATCAGAATTCCGGGAGAGACACGCATGCATCGAGAAAAGGAAGCCATGTAGGAGGTCGATCCAACGCAGCATATACCCCCCGCTCCGTATCACACTGCTCTCTGAACAGAGACTTCGATGAACGTAGCGGCTTGCGTGGTGATCTGTCATGCGGCTCTTCCACAGGATAAACAGTCCTATGAACACTAAAAGATCACACGGAACCTTAGAACCTTCCAATGTAGGCAAAAATGTTATAGTATAGGGCGTAATGTCAATGTCCTTTTTGAGAGTCTGTTGAAGAATGTCCCAGAAAAACATGGCATCACGACAAAACGCAAAGAAATGATGAATTGTTTCTGGCTGCTGACACAAACAAAAGCTGAGAGACCATGGCACAAAAGTCCTTTTTCACGAAGCAGTGTTCCGACAGGTAAGTTTGAAGTGTGAAGCTTAAATAAGAAAGTCTTCGTGGCCGATTTAACGTACATCCGTTGCACCTCTCTAATGCACTGTTTTCTAGAAAGGAGAGGTAAGACCACTAATACATCTATACAGGAAACAACGTCTTAATAAGAAGATTTGTAGTCTGTGTTATGGATAGAGTGTATACGAGACGATCACGCGTCGTGTTAAACTGCACCACCTTCTCGCGCGGTGCACTGCACATCGTCGTTGTCTTCCACTAATAATGCTGTCGGACTAATAGACACATTCTCACGCGCTGTGCATTGCACATTATCATCATCTTAAACGAATACTACTAGCGAACTAATATCGTCGTCAGACGTGCCGATGATCCAGCAAAGCAAAAAAAAGCCTACAGGGCCTCATACGTCCACCGAGCTGAGCTCAAATTTCTCATTAGGGAGAATCGTAATCGTCTTTAGAATTTATTCCTGTTATAATGAAATGTTTAGAGGCTCATAGCCGGTTTAACTATTTATAACTTAATTGAGCTCAAATTTCCCATTAAGGGGAATCGTCCTTAGATTTTTTTCCTGCTGCAATGAAATGTTTAGAGGCTCGTAGCCGGTTTTAGCATTTGCAACTTAATTGAGCGCACGTACAGTCGTGAAAAATATGAGTGGGGAACACAGTTGGAGCATTCATTTATTGATTACTCCGTAATTATTTGTGACAAGCGCAGTTTTTCTCTCTCTTTAACTAGTTTTCGTCTGCGCCTACAATATCACAATGTCGTTGTGCAATTTAGTAGAGAAATAACCAAAACATTTGCAATTTTCTGCGTGAAGTTTGTTCCCTCTCATATTTTTCACGACTGTACATTCCGGGCTACGGGTACACACCAAGCTGACCGAGTGAATCCGCAAATTTAAACCCTACGTCCACATCGCAGTTCAAATGTGGCTGCGTCGAGAAGGGTAAATGTTGGGAAAAAAATATACACATTTACAAATCTACCCTCCTGGTGTTCATGAGAAGGTGCACACACCCTTCAATAATTGCCCTTCAGTTTTCGACTGGGATGTGGCAGCAGTGATTGAACTGACGGATTTCAAAGCGGCAGTTGTGTGCGCATGTGCGGCATGGTCCGAAACGGACGTGCGCTCATTCAAGCTACAAAGAACGAAAAAGTATTGAGGTGGTCAGATACCTAGAGAATAGGCACTGAATTTACTCTAAACCAATTCACTTTCCTTGTATTGCCTCCAAAACAGATCAGAGAAGAGCCATCTTTTTGAAAAGGTTTTTATGCGAAGGAAACACGGAGCCAGATTTGGCAGACCAAGGACATTTAAATCTATAGATGATATTTTGCAAATGCTCGCAAAAGTTCTTAGGTATTATTGCAACAAAGCATAGTCTGGCTAGTGTGCTTTCTAACAATCTAACCCAAAATAAATCATATTTTGTAATGCAAGAACTAATACTACAAGCGAGAAGGATAAAAATAAAGCTAAAGCTAGAAATTCAGTAAATTCAAAATGATGCAAAATAGGGAAATAAAAGGATTATGTGCGGGCTAGTTGGTTCATGCTTTAAGAAACAGATTCACACAGCGCAGCGGAACGAGGAGAAGTAACACGAAACACAGCGAAAAATACAAGAACACGAAACAGCGCCCGTCCTGTGTTTCGTGTTCCTTCTTGTCCTCATTTCGTTGCGCTGTGTGAATCTGTTTCTTAAAGGAAACTAAACGCGACATAGTTGCTTGTAAGATCAAAGTGCTTATTTGCGGTGTGTTTTGCCCTCTTCCGCGTTTGAAACTTAAAGAATAATGACAATGCGTCGTCACCTGACTGGAAATAACTTGACGGACTATGGTTTTAGGTCGTTTGCAGACATACCTTCGGTTCACGCCGTTCAAGCTCGGAGGCAGCGCAGACATCTTCGATGGAAAGCCTTAATAAATCTCATTTTGGGTGCGTCGATGACGGAGTATTTATGGTTCACTGTGGTTGAAATTGCATGCGCGCATTCATTTGTCGCTCAAATTTAAATTAGGTTCGTGAACCCGATTTCATGACAGGAACATATGGCGTCTTTAGCTCGTGATGTAAAATAACAGTGCTCATTTATTCAACACACTCGGAGGCACTCGGAGGCACTAGAGCTCACTAATATTTGATGGAACTGTGTTCAGAAAAATACAATGAAAAGCAGTTCAGGCGCAGTTCTGAAATTCTAGGGCATACAGCCTACAAAGAAAAAGTTGAAAACACTGATTGATTTCACATGATGATGAAGTTTAGCTATATTTCGTCAGCTTTATTTTTTACAAAATATGGTGTGTTCGACATCATAAGCAGATGACAAACTAAACATAATAATACGCTGCGGTGGCTCAGTGACTTTCATGTTCGGCTGCTAATTTCGAGGTCGCTGTTTCGATCCTGGCTTCGGCATCCGTATTTCGGTGAAGGTGAAATCTAAAAAAGCTCATGCATATTGCGATGGCAACGCACGTGAAAGAACCCCAGGCGGCCTAAAACAATCCGAAGCTTTCCGATACGGCGTCTTTTAAGTCCACGTGTCGCTTTGGAATGCTAAACCCCATAATTTACAGTTTTTAAGCATAATATGGTTAGTTGAGCAAGGCCAGTTGCTTGATCTAATAAAAGCCGCCTTCATGGTGGTCGCCGTGGTTTTCATCATGATCCCTGTGATTTTCGGCGTTCTTACGAGTACATTCCTCCTACTAGATTAAAAACATCGCCGAGAGCAACTGCTTGTGCCGTTATGCTTATAGTCGAGCTGATGCAATAACACACTTCAAATCCATAGCTCTATGGTTGAATTTCGCGAACTGTCGACATTGCAAATTTTCATTTCTTTACCGCAGTAGAGCTATTCGTTGAGTACCTGGCTTCGGTGAGAATTTACCTAAAATGGACGGTTCTCATCAAGATATTTTGTGACAGAACTTGTATCGATGGACTTAGTTGCGTCCTTGCACCTAATTACGTAATATCACCGCGGGGTGACAAATAAATTAAGCAACTGGTTGAAGAACTAGACTTTAGTCATAGTTTTTCTGCACAAAACTATATCGCATTGGCGCCGGTTTTCATAAATTTTTTTACCATTAGTATAGAAACAATTTATTCTATTTACATCTATTACATCTGTTATACAGTGTGTAGTCCGACCTCGTTTTTTCTTTGTTGTTGCTCCTGCAGTGTGATTTAGATTTATTGATTTATTTATTTATCTACAGATACTTTACAGACCTCCCGGGAGGTATTGTGTAAGGGGGGAGCAATAAATATGCACAACAGTAGCTAGAAAAAACAAAAAATACGTAGGAACAAACACTGTTACGTTCTAAAAGCTAATTACAAATTATCACGACTGTACAAAATACATGCAGAAAAACATTCGATCAAAAAAATTAAAATATAAATAAGACATAATAGTAACGGGAAAAAAGAACATGAACCTTTACACAGGAAGGCAAATGGGCTTATACACAGGGTGTGACAAAAAAAGGCATGACTCGGGTAAAGAAGTAAACTTGCTAGGTGTTATCGATATAATGTTTGACCAGATGATTATGAAACTTTATGATTGTGATGATTATGATGCTTTATGCGTTGATATTTCTCATTTACTTCCCCACCAGACCCCACTTTGAAGTGCCCCTCTGACGCTGTAGGCGCGCAAGTCCAGCTTTTCCTGACATCACAATGTTTTTGAGAAAACTATGTGTAATATTTCATGATTCTGTTATGAAAACTTATTGATTGTAATGATTTATCATTCCGATGCATAGCAAAAACTTGTTCTTAAAGTTTGTCATGCGCTCCCACAGAGTATTTAAGACTGCTATAAAAACCATTGGAATGCGTTTTTTCAATAATTGACAGAAAACTAGTAGAGTCTCGATGAGAGATCTGGGGATATATTGATTGTTATGCTCCAATCTTACGATATGCGAAAATACTGCGTTGGTAAAAACTTCCCGTCGAAAAAATGCGCTTGTCGGGAATCTCTGGGTATGAAAAATAAATGCGCCAATAAATTTTCACGCATTTCAAGAACATATGCCAGAGCTTGACCAAACCTTGCTCACAGCACCTCTTCCTGTTGTTAACAAAGATTATCTATAGTTTTTCTACTCTCAATCAGACAGAACTGCAGTCATTGCTCGCTTGACTGGCAACCGGATACGCAGAGGATGCAGGAACAATGAAATACCGCTCACATAAGAATGGGTATCCGCATTTACAGTTCACCCCTGAATGGCAAACAGCAAAGCGGAACTGGAGGCTTCGCCTCTGAGCTGCCCTAAATCAGGGTCAACGGAAGGACTTATTCTCCTTGACAACGAGCGCAAATGGTCATCGCATGTACCATATGCTACGGTAAAGGTTTGATAGCGGAAGCCCAACGCTAAAACGACGAACGACCACTCGAGGATCAAGGTCAGTTTCTGGCGGATTATTGAAGAGCTATTGTGGGGCTATTCTTTTATATTACTTTATTATCGCTACGTGATGACGCGTTTTGTGTGTAATAACAGGAACGGCCTGTAAAGCCTTTCTGTACAGTAGGAAGGAGTTATTTTTTTTTTCTTTGGTGCTGGCTGTGGGCAAATTAGGGAAATGTTGAGGAAGCCAAAAAAAGCACGACACCTACAAAAGCACTGCCAACTTAGACACAACGCCACGTGCACAGGGACGAAAGCAGGCTCGGTTCTGTGAGCAAGTTTGTGAATATTTGGAGGCGTGCGCTTGCGTAATTAGTTCAGTGCAGAGTATTGTTTTATCTCAGTGCATAAACAAGGAACCGGATGTGAATTATCGACCATAAAGTGAGAGCCTCCGATGAATTCTCCTTGTGCAAGTAACGACGCTTTCCTTAACACTTTCGGTCATGCTGTCACCGTATGTGCACAGAACTTTTTTTATGTTGGCTTCAGTTACTGTTAAGATATAATGAGATGCGAGTGGCTGAAGCTTACATTTTAAATCCAAGAAGGCATGCAGAACTTTATCAAGCAAATCGTTCGAAAGGTGACAGAGAATTGTTTTTTGGACAGAGGCCTCCGCGTTTCGCAGAAGTACCTGTGTGGCTTCGAGGAGGATCTGTTTTTATTTGCCTTTCTTTGCATCCTTCAACGAATAAGCCGAATTGTTTACGTAACGACTTCTTCTGACAGAAATGGATCAAGAGAAATATGATTGTGAGTTTGAAAGCAGTGCATACTGGCAATGGGGGCCCATGAGGACCCGACAGGTGTTGAGTACTATCACGGAAGATTGTAAAGTTTCTGCGTGTGCAATCATGGCATAATTCTTGCAAAAGTCTGACAATTTGAAAACTTCCACCGACAGTATATCAGTACTGTATATCAAAAGTAACTGGAAGTATATGTGCAAGAAAGTACAAGAAACCTGTTTGACCGTGGATGACACGATCGATTCTTGATGACTTAAGGTAAAAAAAGAGTACTGGTATAAGAAATGGTTGGTTGGTTGGTTGGTTGGTTGGTTGGTTGGTTGGTTGGTTGGTTGGTTGGTTGGTTGGTTGGTTGGTTGGTTGGTTGGTTGGTTGGTTGGTTGGTTGGTTGGTTGGTTGGTTGGTTGGTTGGTTGGTTGGTTGGTTGGTTGGTTGGTTGGTTGGTTGGTTGGTTGGTTGGTTGGTTGGTTGGTTGGTTGGTTGGTTGGTTGGTTGGTTGGTTGGTTGGTTGGTTGGTTGGTTGGTTGGTTGGTTGGTTGGTTGGTTGGTTGGTTGGTTGGTTGGTTGGTTGGTTGGTTGGTTGGTTGGTTGGTTGGTTGGTTGGTTGGTTGGTTGGTTGGTTGGTTGGTTGGTTGGTTGGTTGGTTGGTTGGTTGGTTGGTTGGTTGGTTGGTTGGTTGGTTGGTTGGTTGGTTGGTTGGTTGGTTGGTTGGTTGGTTGGTTGGTTGGTTGGTTGGTTGGTTGGTTGGTTGGTTGGTTGGTTGGTTGGTTGGTTGGTTGGTTGGTTGGTTGGTTGGTTGGTTGGTTGGTTGGTTGGTTGGTTGGTTGGTTGGTTGGTTGGTTGGTTGGTTGGTTGGTTGGTTGGTTGGTTGGTTGGTTGGTTGGTTGGTTGGTTGGTTGGTTGGTTGGTTGGTTGGTTGGTTGGTTGGTTGGTTGGTTGGTTGGTTGGTTGGTTGGTTGGTTGGTTGGTTGGTTGGTTGGTTGGTTGGTTGGTTGGTTGGTTGGTTGGTTGGTTGGTTGGTTGGTTGGTTGGTTGGTTGGTTGGTTGGTTGGTTGGTTGGTTGGTTGGTTGGTTGGTTGGTTGGTTGGTTGGTTGGTTGGTTGGTTGGTTGGTTGGTTGGTTGGTTGGTTGGTTGGTTGGTTGGTTGGTTGGTTGGTTGGTTGGTTGGTTGGTTGGTTGGTTGGTTGGTTGGTTGGTTGGTTGGTTGGTTGGTTGGTTGGTTGGTTGGTTGGTTGGTTGGTTGGTTGGTTGGTTGGTTGGTTGGTTGGTTGGTTGGTTGGTTGGTTGGTTGGTTGGTTGGTTGGTTGGTTGGTTGGTTGGTTGGTTGGTTGGTTGGTTGGTTGGTTGGTTGGTTGGTTGGTTGGTTGGTTGGTTGGTTGGTTGGTTGGTTGGTTGGTTGGTTGGTTGGTTGGTTGGTTGGTTGGTTGGTTGGTTGGTTGGTTGGTTGGTTGGTTGGTTGGTTGGTTGGTTGGTTGGTTGGTTGGTTGGTTGGTTGGTTGGTTGGTTGGTTGGTTGGTTGGTTGGTTGGTTGGTTGGTTGGTTGGTTGGTTGGTTGGTTGGTTGGTTGGTTGGTTGGTTGGTTGGTTGGTTGGTTGGTTGGTTGGTTGGTTGGTTGGTTGGTTGGTTGGTTGGTTGGTTGGTTGGTTGGTTGGTTGGTTGGTTGGTTGGTTGGTTGGTTGGTTGGTTGGTTGGTTGGTTGGTTGGTTGGTTGGTTGGTTGGTTGGTTGGTTGGTTGGTTGGTTGGTTGGTTGGTTGGTTGGTTGGTTGGTTGGTTGGTTGGTTGGTTGGTTGGTTGGTTGGTTGGTTGGTTGGTTGGTTGGTTGGTTGGTTGGTTGGTTGGTTGGTTGGTTGGTTGGTTGGTTGGTTGGTTGGTTGGTTGGTTGGTTGGTTGGTTGGTTGGTTGGTTGGTTGGTTGGTTGGTTGGTTGGTTGGTTGGTTGGTTGGTTGGTTGGTTGGTTGGTTGGTTGGTTGGTTGGTTGGTTGGTTGGTTGGTTGGTTGGTTGGTTGGTTGGTTGGTTGGTTGGTTGGTTGGTTGGTTGGTTGGTTGGTTGGTTGGTTGGTTGGTTGGTTGGTTGGTTGGTTGGTTGGTTGGTTGGTTGGTTGGTTGGTTGGTTGGTTGGTTGGTTGGTTGGTTGGTTGGTTGGTTGGTTGGTTGGTTGGTTGGTTGGTTGGTTGGTTGGTTGGTTGGTTGGTTGGTTGGTTGGTTGGTTGGTTGGTTGGTTGGTTGGTTGGTTGGTTGGTTGGTTGGTTGGTTGGTTGGTTGGTTGGTTGGTTGGTTGGTTGGTTGGTTGGTTGGTTGGTTGGTTGGTTGGTTGGTTGGTTGGTTGGTTGGTTGGTTGGTTGGTTGGTTGGTTGGTTGGTTGGTTGGTTGGTTGGTTGGTTGGTTGGTTGGTTGGTTGGTTGGTTGGTTGGTTGGTTGGTTGGTTGGTTGGTTGGTTGGTTGGTTGGTTGGTTGGTTGGTTGGTTGGTTGGTTGGTTGGTTGGTTGGTTGGTTGGTTGGTTGGTTGGTTGGTTGGTTGGTTGGTTGGTTGGTTGGTTGGTTGGTTGGTTGGTTGGTTGGTTGGTTGGTTGGTTGGTTGGTTGGTTGGTTGGTTGGTTGGTTGGTTGGTTGGTTGGTTGGTTGGTTGGTTGGTTGGTTGGTTGGTTGGTTGGTTGGTTGGTTGGTTGGTTGGTTGGTTGGTTGGTTGGTTGGTTGGTTGGTTGGTTGGTTGGTTGGTTGGTTGGTTGGTTGGTTGGTTGGTTGGTTGGTTGGTTGGTTGGTTGGTTGGTTGGTTGGTTGGTTGGTTGGTTGGTTGGTTGGTTGGTTGGTTGGTTGGTTGGTTGGTTGGTTGGTTGGTTGGTTGGTTGGTTGGTTGGTTGGTTGGTTGGTTGGTTGGTTGGTTGGTTGGTTGGTTGGTTGGTTGGTTGGTTGGTTGGTTGGTTGGTTGGTTGGTTGGTTGGTTGGTTGGTTGGTTGGTTGGTTGGTTGGTTGGTTGGTTGGTTGGTTGGTTGGTTGGTTGGTTGGTTGGTTGGTTGGTTGGTTGGTTGGTTGGTTGGTTGGTTGGTTGGTTGGTTGGTTGGTTGGTTGGTTGGTTGGTTGGTTGGTTGGTTGGTTGGTTGGTTGGTTGGTTGGTTGGTTGGTTGGTTGGTTGGTTGGTTGGTTGGTTGGTTGGTTGGTTGGTTGGTTGGTTGGTTGGTTGGTTGGTTGGTTGGTTGGTTGGTTGGTTGGTTGGTTGGTTGGTTGGTTGGTTGGTTGGTTGGTTGGTTGGTTGGTTGGTTGGTTGGTTGGTTGGTTTATGGGGTTTAACGTCCCAAAGCGACTCAGGCTATGAGAGACGCCGTAGTGGAGGGCTCAAGAAATGAAAACGGAATAAAACTAATCACTACTACCTGACCCAATTTACGCTCCTTAGGAATAGCACAGTATACATATGGAGGAAAAGAAAAAATGAATATTGTTTTTTTCTCATCTAGTTAGAAAACGGCAATAGAGCAAAAATGTGGAATGTTGTAAATGATGCTGCCTGCTTTCGCTCAAAGTAGCACGTGCAACCTGATGTGATTGATCAGAACGTAGTGGACACTTTTAATAAGTATTTTGTATGTATAGGCCTTCTTTAGCGCAGCAGCTCACCTCCACACCTGACCTTGGTAGTTTGGTCTGCCTAGTTATAAATAGTTTTGTAATGAGTGACCTTGAGTTAAACGAAATTGCACGAGTAGTTTGTACACTTCAAGGCAGCAAAAATATTTAAGGACAGCACTGACATATTAGCAGTCCACCTATTAAACCTGTATATGCACTCTCGAGAGAGCTCAACGTATCCTGTGAACTTAAGTCGTACCAATCTATAAAGAAGCAGAATGGTCCGATCCAAGTAATTATAGGCCGATTTCAGTCCTTAGTATTACCAAAACAGTTTTTGAAAAAATACTGTGCATACAAATAAAGAAGTTCATCACCAAGTACAATATTATATGCCCTCGTCAGCATGGGATTGCACAGAATAGATCAACAGGATCCGCCGTTCTTGTGCTAACGCAAACTATAAACAGAGCCCTAGCTCCACGACAACAAGATTGCTATAGTTGTGTACTTAGACGCAAAAAAAAGCATTTGATATGGTTAATCATAAAATTCTTGTAGGTAAACTCGTTTAAGTATGGGTTTAGAGCGAAAATGTCAGAATTTTTCAATAGTTATCTCTAATACCGCATACAGCATGTGGTGATGAATAACGTTATCTCTGAGGCGCAAGCCGTGTTAAATGGGGTCCCGCAGGGATTCATTTAAGGGCCAATTTTGTTCTCGTTATACGTGAATGATTTTCCAACCATATTAAAATATTCCCAAGCATTAATGTATGCCGATGACACAGCTTTAGTATTTATAGAGGACACAGTAAACGAACTTAGCAATAAAATAATTGAAGAATTGAATTTTTATTGACTGGTTCGCTAACAATAATCTCTCCGTCAACATTAAAAAAACTAAGTACACTGTATTTAATTCAAGGGGAAAAAGTTGAACTACAAGGATGTTTCGTTGTATTTAAATAGTGTGACGCTGCGAAGAGTAAATAATTTCAAATATCTTGGTGTACACTTTGACTCTGACATGCACTCAGAGTCACAGTGTAAAAGGAGTAAAACAGGTTTCCGCACAGTTAGCTTATGGTTGGCATATTTTATTGCAAGCGGGAGAATGTTTCGACTTTGCAATCCTTCGCATACTCTACACTACTCTTATACGGAGTCAAATATTCTATTGCATATATTCCTGGGGTAACACGTATCCTACATATCTCGAACCTGTGATCCGATCACAGAAGAGAGCGTCAAAAATTACTCATTAAAAAATTGTCTGGCTCTAGCAAACCGCTCTTTAGGGCAACCCATATTCTGGCTTTTCACTCAATATACAATTTATAGCTAGCGAAGACAATTCACCAAATCTTACAAATCAATGACACAATTCCCAATAGTATGTTAGCAATAAAGTTCAGTTGAGTTTTGATTTAGAATAGTGTACCTGATGATATTAAACTGAAAACAAACTTGGCGCAATCTTTTAAAATGTTTCGGATGAATATAGGAAGTTATGGTGTATTGTTTTCTTTTTTTTTTTGTGAGGATGTGTGTATGTGTACGCTTACTTTTGTTTATCCTGAAACTGGTGAGAATCTCGCGTTTATTTGATGAACGCAATGTGTCGTCGTTGCGTGCCGCGTTTATAATATACAGTATTGTGATGGGCCCGAAACTAGCCTCTGGCTATGGGTCCTAGAGCATTATGCGTATTGTACGCTTGTAAATTGATATTGTTTTGCAAATAAAAAAAAGAAATAAACTACTTGGTTTGCTTCTCAGCTCTGTAGTGGAGCCCTTACAGCATCCCTAAATAGCAGAAAACCTGAAAAAGTGGGCGAGGGTCAAGGGTTCGTGATCCTTACTTTAGATATGTTTGTAGTTTAAGGGGTGTAATAAGTGTTCCGCGATGCGGCTGTGAAACTAACCAAGTTACTTGGTTACCTTTTGTAGAAGACGATACCTGACACGCTTACCTTTTGTAATGTGTTCGCGCAGCTACTAACACCGTTTTAAATAGGTGATAAGCACGCTACATGGGGGGTTCTGTTTCAATGTCTGCTTCAGTTTAGCATAAGCCTCCTTTTCTACACATTTTTTCCGCACCTCGGCATACTTTCAATTACTAAAATATGCGATGACGCCATCTCAGATCTCAGCTTATGTTGTTCGCAGAAGCATCATTTAAACCGAATTCCTTCGAAAGTGGGCCATTTTTCACCACCCATCACATCCAATGCTGCAATGCCTTCTACCGAGTTTGCCCCATTTATTAGCAGTATTCCCGAGGTATACATAGCCAATTCCTGCACTCTGAACTTTTCTCTTCTGCTTCTGCCTGTGGTGCAAACAAAACACCTTCTTTTGGTCTCGGCTGTAGACGCGTTTCTTGCAAATCAAGTGCTCAACAACTAACGCGTTGCTCCTATCACCCTCGGCAACAGCAGCGCACTTGTGCTGAGGCCAGGGATCACGTACCAAGCTTCACCGTCACGTCAGCCATCATCTTGATGGTTGGTTCTATGTCCTGCGTCTTGTTCTGCGCAGTGATCCACGAAGTTAGTTCTGTAAAAGTCGCCACGTCTCTTCTGTTTTCCGCGTTTCAGGTACTGCTCCTTCTTCCGCTATCTACATTTTCTCCTCCTCTTACGAGCGGCTTCATCAGCTCCTTTGGGGAGCCTGTCTTTTGTTCTCATCCTCTGTTCTCCCACGCAGCGCATCCTTTTCCTTTGCCACTCGCCGTCGTATACCACGGTCCGTGCTGAGCGCATTGGGTTATAGGGACGTCTTGGCGACCGGGATGTTTGTTTGCTGACCCTGGATTTTCCTCGAGGGTGCTTCGTAATTGATACTAACGGCTGCGCAGTCCACACACCTCGAGGGAATTCTCCAAGACGCGTGCTATTATTTCGCGATTGAGACACGGGGCTTGCTACCGGACATTTGTTTCCGGCAAAATAAGGGGATACGGGGATACAGGCAAAAGAAGTTGGGGAAGCTGCGAGAGTGTCTTGGGTTCTGGCGTATACAGCCGCTGCCTGCGAGGTGGCGAGCTTTCCGTTGTGGATCTTGTTGAGGACCTCGAATGTGTAGAGTGCAGTGTGTTCCTGTGTTGTGAGTGGGAGTGACAAAGTGTTTTTTTGTTTGTATAAAAGGGACATGAGATGGATTAACGCAAAAGCAAGATATATGTAATTACTCGATGGCTGCAAACAAATAAATGAGATTAACCTTCTGTGCTTTCCGCTTAAATGATTTCTGGTATAACAACGCAGCAAAGATGGGAGGAGCCAGTAACTCTAAATAAGAAATCAAGACATCCGAAAAAATCTCAGTCGCACAAACCTGAAAATGGCAGCCCGCACCCGTCTACGTTTGCACTCCTGAAATGTACTTCGCTGTATGGCGGCATTGGTGATAATAAAACGCCTCCTGACCCCACTGTTTTGTTGGCTGTGGACTATGTCTGAGGCAACAGTTTACTGGTTAGCAGAAAATGTTTCCCCAAATAGTGTACGAGCAACAAGAGTTGGTGTGACAGGGTAACTTGTCAAGAGCCTAGCGTGGTCTTGAATTTTTGGAGGAGACCTGCTGCGCGAAAACGACGGCGGAGGTCTGGGCAATCGGAAAGCCTGAACAAAAGCTTGATACAAAATCAAGTGCCACTTTACAAACAACGCAGCACGAGTTCTACTAAAGTGCCAACAAAACAAAAAAAAAAATACTCGTCCGCTACGTGTCCCCAACCTCCACTATTCAACCACTACTCGGAATTGTTACCCGTGTTCTTGCATAAAATGAGTGTTGACTGAAAAGTAGAAGGGGGTAAAAAATCTCCGAAGGCATCTTCTCATCTCCTTTTCTCTGTGTGAGAAAGTCAGCGCACAACCACGGTGTACTAAAGCGTCTTGACGGTTATTTTTTCCGAGCCTCTTTTTCTTGCGCACAATAGCGTTATTTTTATCCTCACACCATAATCTCCCGAAGCAGTCGACTTATCACACTCTTTGTCCAGCAGTGCAATGTATTTTGTTTCCAAAGGCACTAATTACGGGAACACTTCTTTGGTAGTGTATTGCTCTAATCCATGGATGATACTGTAGATGTGTGACAACTTCTTTGCTCGCAAACCGTCCTGTCTCATTTGGCCTGAGCGAATGCGTGCGGAGCCTAGAAATACAGAAAGCGAAAATGATATGAGTAACGCATTAAATTTGAATAATCAAGCTTTTAAACAGTTGCAAGCTCAAAATACTGGTTTCTAAAGGTTTGCTCTTAAGTTAACGGTCGGCCACGTAATTTTTTCCGAACAATAGGCCGGTATTTATCCCCATGTCACGTCCGTGACAGCTACCGGGCTCATGAAGGCCCGAGTATATATTTCGTATTCTGTGGTTCAATTTGTTTTTACCTGCATCAATTGAAAACACAGTGTTCGCACTATTTAAGCCTTTCGGGATGTGCAAATGTTTTGACCAGTTCCTTTCATCGGGGTGCCTTTTGCCCGCAAGAACAAATAGCCATTTTTAACGATTCTGTTAGTTTCCATGCCTTGGTAGTTTACCTGCTGCGTAAGCGAGCTTCCAACCTCATGGCTCAATACGGTAGCATATATAGATCACACATGCCTCGGACACTAGAGGGTGATTTCTTTTCTTTTCTCTTTTTTTGCCACCTTCTTGAGCCATGTCTACTCCTATTAAGCAATACACCAAGGACTGAAAGGCAAGTTATCTGGTTGAAGTGATGAAAAGATTTTACGATTATCTCGATCTTCGGTATGAAAAAGTGTAAACTTGCGTAGCTGATGGTGTTTTTCCGCAAGAGAGAGGTATGAAATTTCTCAGAGGCATCGATATGTTGTCATACAACTTGAGACCACCTGCTTCTCAGCATACTGGATAATATTGAGCTTTTAAGCCACTAATCGGAGACCAGCAGCGAGGTTATTCTTGATTGTAAGCTCAAAAAATTATAACCAACTTCAAGCAGCAACTGCTGAGTCTTTTCAAAGTGTATGAAGAACCTTGCTGTTTAGTTAAATTTTGCTGAAAAAAATTTAAGGTATACTTCTAACTTTGCGCCCTTACCTCGGAAGTGACCTCGGTAGCTTGAAACCACTGAGCCTTTTTGCGCTTTTGCAGTAAAAAAAAGACTAGGCTAGTGGCTTATTATTGATGCAGCCAATCAAACTCTTCGTACGCCTCAAGCAGTCTTCGGCTTTGAAGGGCTCCCAGGCACTCTTCCACTTCTTGGGGGCGTTATGCTTTCGCGGGGTGTTGTGACAGCGACAAATCTTTTCCCTCTCCGTAATTCATGCCCTTCATCTTTATATTGTCCCTGCTTCATTTTTTCTATCAGTGTATTCTCTCGTTCCTCCAGTGCTGGGTATCCCACCAGATGGTCCGCATCTAGTTAGTTTCTCCGTCTTTCTTCTTCCCTCTTTCCACTTCAGTGGAACAAGTTGGCTTTTGGGCCACGTGAAAGTACTGGGTCGCTACGTAAAACAGAAAAGTAGTGTACTGGGTTCAGAAAAGCAAAACAAAAAAATCTCTAGCTCTCTTTCCTCTTCTTTTACTATTTCTGTGCTTGAATTCTACGGCAAAAAATGCTCCCCTCGCTGAACATTTGAAAGCTTGTAAAGCAAGCTTAAAAGCAATGCATTTTTTCCGCGTGGCTTCGGTGTATTTCGGAAAACCTAATTCAGCTTTAAGTCAGCAAGACTCTAATGTGTTGTTTCATACAGCAAAACTAGAAAGACGATGTTTAGCGACTGCTCCAGTTCTGCAGCTGTCTTCAGGGCCACGCAGCGAGGTGCCTAAAAGCCTGTTTGGCAGCGCGTAAGATTGGGCGACATTCGAGTGTACTGGTCCTAAACAAGGTGACCGTTCCCACTGGCAGTTGAGGTGGGAACAGGGAATATGCCTTGGAACATTCTTCGGAAAATACAAGCAAACTCTTAAGTATGGGAAGGGGAACGTTCCTGCATGCTTCACCCTGAATTACGGGAACTGATCGCATGGCTGAGTTCCATTTTCTCTTGCAGCAAAAGCAGGGACACCTTGCACCTTACCGAACACAGGTGCATTCCACACGCAGTGAGCAATAGCGCAAGCAGTTCTCGCAAAATGAAAATGCTTTATTTCGTGTGCGTTGGAACCGCCAAGCAGAAGCCCAAGATTATGAGCACGTGAGTCCGCTGCTGCCATTTTTTGCGCCGAGTATATCAAGATGACTTCCCAATGATAATGCGCTGTTTATATGCACGGTCCTCGCGCTATTAGAGTTAGTTTCCAGCACGTCGAAAAACATTTATTGTTTTCATGGCGTTTCGCTATGGCGGGTCGAGTTCTTCGCGAGGACATTTATCGGTGAGAGCATTTTACTTCAGTGAGTGTCTCAAGCCAGCACAGTTCGGGCTACAACGTCGTTCATTCCACTGCTGACCACTTATAACAGATCTATATGCACCTGCATTGCTTCAAAGGTTTCAAAGTGTTACTTTGTAGATGAAAGTCCTTTTCGTACCCTGTGGCAGGCCTGACCGAAATTAATGCTCACGCTTGGTGAGGACTATGGCGAGACGGGGGTGCAAGTCGTGTTGTGTTAAATGAAATCATCGCTATTTGGTGTCTTCTTTCCTCTACAAGCCGGAGGGAAAAAAATACTAAAGGCAGGAACAAAAAGCTACTGCCATGGTAGCTTGACGAGACTCATGTTCCTTCTCTTGGCTTACGGGGTGAACAGATAAACATGGAACGCTACATTCTCCACTTGGCAATACGTACACAATACAGAGTATATAATTATTATAAAAGCAAAAACGTAAACATAACAAATGTAAGTTATGCACCTGTAGATACGCATTCTACTGTTGTGCATAACAAAAATAAACACTTGTTGCCTGACACGTACGAATATAAACAAAAGTACAATGCTGTTTTTAACCATACACGCACAGAGCGCAATTCGCACATTGACTTACAATTGCATAGATTTGTAGCATCCGTCAACAAAATAAAATGAGTACAGAGCGTTACAGTACAGGGATGAGGACATCCTCATCTTTGCTCGCGTTTAATATCTGCGATGTTAAATGAAGCGCGAAGGGAGACATCGTGTACAGAATACGAGATTCCAGTGGCTCTAGTTCCTCAGAGTAGCCACCATAAGCAGAGAATTATAATCGATAACTCCCATTCTTCACGCCTCCCCTGCGTCCGCGGCAGAAGCGGCGAGTTGACGCCATTCATTTTAAGCAGAGGTGACAAGGCGTCGATACGGTTCTGGGGCAGAAAAAGCTGGCAGCGCTAGCGATGTCATCGCCACCATTTATCAACGCTTTGAAGGCGTGCTGATCAGTATTGAGCCATGTTAGGAGAACGCGTGTAGCTGTGCGTGTCGTGCATTGTGGCAATAGCTTTCTTTTTTTTTTGTCGAAATATTTTTCTCTGGACCGGAAGTTCTTTGCCTCTACCTGAAAACGGCGAAATGATTTTAGAACAGTTTTTTTTTTTTTTTTACGTTCCGTATCTCTTTATTTGGTGGCGCCCGAAAAGGACAGAGAGAATTTAACGGGTATGCACTACGCAGGCAGAGCAGCATCGTTTCGTTTCTCATATAAACAGTACTTACTTTCTTTTCTTCAAAAAGCTGCGTATCATTGCCTCACACTGTTCAGGTATCACCTTTGAAAACACTTTTTCGGCATTTGCTTGTTTTTGTATAAATGACCCCGTGTAATGCGCAGTAGAAAAACGTTACTTCTATTCGGTCAGTGGATAGAAAATTCGGCAAGAGTGCCCGCATATATCTATTTTAACACAACTCTTCATAAGCAATAATGACGTGAAGATAGCCAACGCTAACATTTTTGTTTCTCAGAGTTTTTAGAAGCGAAATTATAAGGAATGCAAGAGGTTGCGCCAGAAGCATCCATCAACGAATGGAGGATAATCTTATTCTTTCTATTATGAATAGCATATTATAAAAAGCTTCCAGTGCAATAATTTACGTTGAAATGCTTCATGGCTTGCTCTCATATTTCGATGACCGTCTTTCAGGAACCTTGCGCCGAGAATAAAAACGGATTTGACGTACTTTATTGAGTTTTATTTTCTCGTGATTCTATACAGCAGAAACACCACAGTTGCAACGCTAATGTCAATAAAGTGTTGTGGTTCCCATCACCCGTGGGCTTATTTATTAGGTAAGCCAGTAGTAACTTCATTCCATCAAAAAGGTTTGGCGTTGCCATTTTATTCACATGAGCCTGCAGCAGTGAGAATATTCGATTACTCTTACCAGTAGGCTTTTGCCAGCCCATAATAGCTCGCGCGTGGAAAACACCCATTCTTGTCGCTTCTTACTCACAGCTGACAGAGACCTTACCTTGGCCAGTCTTTCTTTTGCTCAAAGGACAATACTTCAATGAACGTCACTAAAAGCATATTTTCGCAGAATCAAAATTTTGCAAAATCCGCCGCCGAAACCCTATCGTATCCAATGTAAATGTTTTTGAGTTGAACGAATTCAAGCACAGTGCAACTTTCTGCTGGGTGAATATTTTTAGGAACATTAACGCGCCACTTCTGTGATGGAGAGCATAATTTTTGCAGGTATGCCGCAGTTTTCGTTTGCAAGCCTCTGGGCACAAGAATTCTGAAGTTGTGCAGTTGTGTGCCATTCAATTGACCCAGAAATTTCATACTGGCTTTCATTAACTGCGGCTACACGGTTGTCTTGCAGATTCAGTAGTAGCCGATCGTATTGCCTGACATGTATTCACCGCTTTCAGCCTCAGTGAGTCGCGAAAATAGCTGTTTTTGATGAAAAGTGGCCCCTCCCATGCCCCTACAATTAACCCTGCTCTTTCCCAGCTGCGGCCACCGTATCCCCGCAAACTTCTTAATCTCATCCGCCCACCTAACTTTCTGCCGCCCCCTGCTACTCTTGCCTTCTCTTGGAATCCACTCGGTTACCCTTAAGGGACCAGCAATAATCTTGCCTCCGCATTACATGGCCCGCCCAAGCCTATTTCTTCCTCCTTATTTCGACTAGAATGTCATTAACCCGCGCTTGTTCTCTCACCTACTCGACCCGTTTGCGGTCTCAACGTTACAGCTATCATTTTTCTTTCCATAGCTCGCTGCATTCTCCTTAACTTAAGCTGAACCCTTTTCGCTGACGTCCACGTTTCTGCCCGATAGGCGAGTACCGTTAAGATATGCTTTTCTCTTGAGGGATAATGGTAACGTGAGGCCAAATTTTCGACGACCACTTTGAAGCCCAGTTGCTTCTACTTTAAAGTAAATTATGAAATTTGAAACGCTTGTGGGGAGAGGCTGCAATTAATGTAGTTTACACGCATGAAAATTAGGTAGTAATTTAAAAGGAACTGCATGAGGTTTTAAAATTATAGTAATGCGCATTTCATTTTATCAGCAGTAATTTGTAATGTAACAGACTTACATTTGCGTGATTGTTTGAAGTAATTTGAAGTAAGTTTTTGGAAGTTTTCCAATATAACTTCCTTTCAAAAGTAATTTTGCTATGCAGGCGTTTTTCACACCCCATCGCCACGTCTCCCAGTCGAGCAGCGACTCATAATTTCTGTTCTCCCTCATCCCGGACTGAGTGAAGGGGCTTGGCGCTCAGCGGAGAACCCGGCATAGTTGGTGTCGTCCCCGGTATGTGCGGCCGGATTGGTCGAGAGGGTCCCAAAGTCAAACGTGGAGCTGTGGAATGAAAAATGATTAAAACATTACCAAATTGATGATCACAGTGTAGAAACATGACTCAATGCCATTTGTATGGGCAAGTATCGGCCGTTTACAGACAGCAGTTCGCTCTTTGCACAGCTGGTGGCACCACTAGGACGGCCACGATTTTCAACAGGATCGGCGCGCAGTGCGATCTGCTGCTTCTCAGCCTGAGTACGGATGTCAGGTTACTCTCGAACACGTAGGCTGTGGAACGGATGTCATGGGTACTGTTTAACTGATGTGTGAAACTAATGTCTCTGTAGTCTACGGACGAAAAAATGGACTATGCTTATTGCATATGTGGCACTTCTTTGCAAAAGCTGCCATTTTTCGGGGAGCTGTTTTGCCAGTATGCTGATTTCTGGGACTGCAAAAAGAAAAAAGTTAATGCGTTGCGCTATTTTAGACCTTTGCAATAAACGATTCATGGGCGCTGGTATAGTGTTCACTGCACTGTAGCAACAGGCGTTTTGGCAATTCCCTCGCCCTATGCAATGGTCAACAGAAGTACGCTAATGCACGGGACAGTGATGAAATTTATCATGACAGGATTCTGTATATATCAGCTCATTCCGGCAGGCTACACCTGCAGGTGCTGAATTCCGGAGCAGTTCTCAGTCTTACTTTGCAACAGAGCATGGCTGAACGTCGTTGAGCTTCCGAAGCGGCCTTGGAGCAATGTACACAGTTTTTTTTTGGAAGCCGGGACGCTAACGCAGGATAAAGTAGAATATAGGTAAATTCAATAGAAGGAACGCCGACCAAAAGGTTGTTGTTTAATATGAAGACGAAGACGTTTCGGCTTCCATACGGAAGCCTTGATCACTGGGCGGAAAGCCCAAAGCACATCGCTTAAGTGCGCTGCAGTAATCGCCGCAAGCATCTTGCGTACGTAGGCGGGAGATTGCCTGCGTTGTGGTTAAGGTTTTTTTCTGTTGTTCACTTTATTTCAAGCTTCTCTGCCAGAATGGATCTGCTCCCGCCTTGTATGATCTCCCGAAGATCCATAAGCCTAATGTCCCGACGCGACCGATAGTTGACTTTACACGGTCGCCCTTATGTCGCTTGTCGGGCTACTTGCACAAGGTTTTGGCGCCACTCGTTGGAAAGAGCTCGACTTTCATACGTGACTCTTTCAATTTCATTGAAAAAGTACGTGACAACATGGTGGAGGACGACGACGTCATGGTGTCCTTTGATGTAAAGTCGCTGTTCACCAGCATACCCGTGGATCTGGCTGTGGATGTGTGCCGTTCAGCGCTGCAGAATGACGACGGATTGTGTGAAAGAACCCCTATCGAAGCATCGGATCTCCTGAAGCTGTTGCAGTTCTGCCTTGAGAACACCTACTTTGTTTTCCGGGATGCAGTCTACAAACAAGTTCATGGCACCGCTATGGGCGCATCTATATCGGTGACAACCGCAAATCTTACCATGGAAGCAATAGAAGCCCGTGCACTGGCTACCTTCGAACCGCACCCAAAAGTTTTTGTGCGTTACGTAGATGACTGTTTCTGCATTATTAAAAAGGATGCGTTAGGTGCCTTCACAGATCACATCAATAGCATGGAAGACTTCATTCCATTCACGGTTGAGGAGGAGGCTGCTTGCCGTCTTCCTTTTCTGGTAGTATTAGTTGAACGCCGTAACCACCGCCTTTCTTTCAAAGTTTATAGAAGGACACCCACACAGGCCGGTGTCTTCATTTTAATTCCGTGCACCCGGTTTGCCACAAACGCTCCGTCGTGGCTTCCCTCGTCCGATGTGCCAAAAACATCTGCCCAAGAGCAGAAGATCGGGCTGCTGACCTACGCCAAGTGCGCCGAGAACTGAGTGAATGCGGCTACCCGAAGCACTTCGTAGATTCCGTTGTTCAACGTTCATCACGCCCGTCAGAACCAGTTGGTCCCCCGTGCCGAGCCCGAGAGCCGCTATCCCATATGTACCGGGCGTGGGCGAGTCTTTGGCTAGCGTTTTACGCACTTACGGCGTGCACGTCGCTCACGTTCCGGCGTGCAAGCTGAGGCACGAGCTGGTGTCTGTCAAAGACAAGATAAAGAAAGAGAAGTTTCCTGGCGTCATCTACAAGATTCCCTGCGCAGATTGCGACTAGTGCTATATCGGCGAGAGCAGGAATTTTGAAAGACGATTGAGGCACCACAAGAACGACGTCAGGAACAAGAGGATTGCTTCTAATGCACTTGCGGAACACGTGGAAGCCGCGACGCACAGAATAGCCTGGGAAGAAGCTTCAGTCATCGCAACAGACAAGAATTGGCTGTCACGTCGATATCTGGAATCCCTAATAATTCAAACAACAGAAGAAACCCCTAGCCACAACGCAGGCAATCTCCCGCCTACGTACGCAAGATGCTTGGGGCGATTACTGCAGCGCACTTAAGCGATGTGCCTTGGGCTTTCCGCCCAGTGATCAAGGCTTCCGTATGGAAGCCGAAACGTCTGCGTCTTCATATTAAACAACAGCCTTTTGGTCACCGTTCCTTCTATTGAATTCATGAATCTTCTCCCCGACCAGACGAGTTTTCGACGAACGTTAGATTTCAGAATATAGGTAATCGCCGGGCGATCACACGCGCTCTCACATTCGGTTGTAAATTTCGCGCACAGTGCTGAGCGGTGATCACTCTTAAGCTCTGAACAAGTATTCATCCTTTCGGCAAAAATACCGGTCCATGAAAAGCAAGCTTTCTGGGAATGCTCCACTTTTAATCTATGCAGTTTGGAAATAATTATGCGCTCCACAGAGAGAGTTACATGGTGAACTGATCGAAAGAATAAGAATGCTCGGAGGGCTGACCGCGGTTTGTTGACACATTCGTGCTGATGCGGGCAATCTGAAGGAGGCGAGTAAATGAGGTGGTTGAACGATTTTGCAGAACCAACGCATACTATGCGTGCTCACACGAGGTTTTTGTGCCGTCCGAGAGCTCATTATCCACAGCGGAAGCCGGATAAGAGTCTTGTAGTTGGGCACCAGCGCGCCGGCGCCGTCAAATCCCAAACACCGGCGATGGCGGAGTGGTCACGTGACCAAATATGGCGGCGCCCAAGCTCCCGTGCCGTAAAGCGTCTATCTAAAGTAAATTATTTGCGTTGAAAAACGTTGGAGTGATTATTTGGTAATTCTAGACAGATTCTCTACCCCTAGACCACGCACACACTTTTTTTATTGCATGTTTGGACAGTTTACATTTGGTCACAAACATATTACGTTCTGCACTTCACTCTCATCTATCAGGAGCGGACATGCGTTCCGCTCACATGAGAAACTCAGAGCCGTTGCAAGGAACACAACGGCCCCGTCAAATACATAACTTCGTCTCCAAAAAATACTTAAGCGGCGTAAAATGTGTAATGAGTAGGCCAGGCAGACACGTTAAGACCTGTCAAAAGCCTGAGCAAACGCGAGGAGATTTACCTCCGTAGCCTACAGACTGAGACATTCCACAGCCATAGCGGATTACATACCGTAAACACGGATTCCATCGAACCAGAACTCAGTTTTTGCGGGGATAAAGCACACCTGTACCATATGATTTCGGCTTACCAAAAAAAAAAAACAAAGCCGTTGATATTACAACGCAGCCTACGCGGGAGGGATGAGAGGTGGCAGTGTCTAGCTCTGAAGAAGGACGTCAGTGTCTTCTTATCGAACGAGCAAGGGCAGCAGCTTACGCCAATTAGTCCCGCACTAAGGACACCACACTTCTCTTCCTCAATCTCAATCTCTACCCGTACTACAATACATATTTTCATCGTCCCTACTTTATTCCTTGCCTTACGGCGCGCAGGAAGAGAGAAAAAAACGTCTCGTAGTAGAGAGCTCCAGAATAATTTCGACCAGAATAATTTCGACACTTAAGCCTTTTGCATTTCGCCTCCATCGAAATACGGACGCAGCATTAGTATTGCCATCTTCGAAAAGAGTGGCCGTCGGATGTTTGAGGCCTGAAGAGGAGGAATCAAAAAACGGCAAGACTCAAGCGCTACCGCCTCTTTGAAGCCCTAGGGTAAGAGCGGAGAAATAGAATTCATTAAATAAAAACGAAAGGCTCAGTGACTGTCTCACTTCTCAGTGATGATGATAAAGCTGTATTTCGTCAACGCTCAGTTAATTGTCAGATCCTCGAGTGGTGTCAAGTTTTCTCCTCTCCTTCATCTTGACCTTGAGGATCTGTGAAGTGGCATGCTGCGACTTCCAAAGCCCCACGCGCGGCCCTTGTTTGGGTTTAAGGTTCCGAGCTGGTCACCGTATCCTCACACTCTGCTTGGTTAGAGGGGCCCGTGGGAGCTGGGTCCTCAGGACATTCGTATAGTGGATGAGCTATATCGGCCTTGGGAGGGTCACAGACTCGGCATGTTCAAGAATATGGTTTGGTTTGGTTTATGGGGTTTAACGTCCCAAAGCGACTCAGGCTATGAGGGACGCCGTAGTGGAGGGCTCCGGAAATTCCGACCACCTGGGGTTCTTTAACGTGCACTGACATCGCGCAGTACACGGGCCTCTAGAATTTCCATAACTACAGCGCAAACGACAAGACAAAGACGAAGAAGGGACACCACACAGCGCTGACTCACAACTCTCTGTGTGGTGTCCCTTCTTCATCTCTGTCCTGTCGTTTGCGCTGTAGTTATGGATCATCGAAAACACCAACTCGCCCAACAAATGCTTTTGTCGAACTCTAGAATTTCTCCTCCAAGGAAATTCAACGGCCGCGGCCGGGATCGAACCCGCGTCTTTCGGGTCTCACCGAGCACCATAACCACTGAGCCACCGCGTCTGCTGAGGAATATGATCCGGGATAAAACGGTGGACCTATTATAGGGATGGGGTAGAGTATCTGTCTGGAGTGGCCTCCATGTTAACTTCTCGAGTTTGGAGAGAGATTTGTCGGAGGGTGGGTAGTAGTACATTCTATCATTTCGATAGTACATTGTTATTTCGAGGTAGTAACCATATGCTTCCTAGCCGATCTCAGGCTTGGGCAGCCCACTGCCCGGCATAATCGTAGGCTGCTTCATTCCCAGGATGGGAGGAATGCGCAGGTACCCACGTAACTTCGATTTGGCGGTCTAGATTATTTATCTTTCTAATAATGCTGCTGGCTGTATAATTGAGCCTGCCGTCCACAAAATTTCGAATCGCAGTGTTTTAATCGCTAAACACATGTTTACCCCGGTGGATGTGAGAAAAGTAGAGCTGAGGGTGGAGCAGTAATATGGGAAAGCGCTCCATTGTTTTTATTGATCAATGGGAATTTAAACATGCACCAATAGGGCGCCACAACTGATCAATTCTGCCCGTTCAGTCCTGGTGTTTTCGGTACCAGGAAAACAGAAGAAATTTTGCTGTTGTGCTCCATCTTCATCAGGTCTCGCACAGCCTGAGAAAAACTGGAAAGCATGCGAGCGTCGATGTTGTTTTTTTTTGGCGCCTAAGCAACTGTCTGCTCTTGTGAAGAATGTTAAGTCTACGAACAAAGAACTACACGGCTGCTTGGAAAGGCATGGTGGTTGTTTTGTTCCTTGACAGGAAGTGTTAGTTTATTATTCTTCGCTACTATTTTAAGGCGAAAGCCTTTAATGGCTCATACGGCCGTGACCAAGACGTGTTAGCAAGTTTGTCCGCGTTTCAGATTGGTCGAAATGGTCGTGACGTCACTGCACGCTAATTTTGACGGGTATCCTCCGAAATATGCGTGTCAGTTACTGCGCAATTTCCTTTCCTCAAATACAATTTTCGACTGGTGTCCACCGAGATATGTGAGACAGTTACTGCGTAATTTCCTTTCCTCAAATACAATTTTCATTTTCTTCATTACGGCCCCTCTTTCCTCTTTCACTCCCACTTCCTCCCTTCCTGTACGGTGCTTCCAAGATGACAGATAGGATAGGATAGGAAAACTTTTAATGTCCAACAGAAAGAGGGTAGCCAGAGGGCTACCCGCCTAGACGACGGCCGAAAGGTCTTGACTCTCGGCGGCGGCCTCGGCCAGTCGGACGAGTTGTAACTGAGTCGCCGGGCCGGAGCTCAGTAGTAAGGTCTCCCATTGATCTTTGGTGTTTATACCTCGTCCCTCCCGGGGAGCATGAGGACATTCCCATAGTATGTGGTCCAAGGTGGCCCTAAGTTCGCAGTTTGCGCATTTTTCTGAAAATTGCCCTGGGCACATAAGACTCCAGAGGGCCGGGTTTGGAAAGGTGTAAGTTTGTAACCGGCGCCAGTTGATGGCTTGGTATCTGGACAAGGATCTATCCGCTGGAGGAAGTCTAGCTCGTTGCAAACGATGGTGTTGTGTAATTTCTCTGTAGGTCACCATGCGATCCCTGTCTGTAAAGAGCACCTCGCTCGGGTCCGCCCGGAAAGAAAAGCCTCGGGTGAACTCGTGGGCCGTCTCATTACCAGGCAGGGATGCATGTGCTGGTGTCCAGACTAGTGTAATTTTCCGGTCTATTACATGACGGCTTAGAATTGTATTCGTTAGAGGGGAGACCCGGCCCCTGCTGAAATTTAGTATGGCAACTTTGGAGTCACTGATGATGTATCTCGCTTTTGTGCCTACACAAGCCAGTGCTATGGCAGCTTCCTCTGCAGTCTCTGGGTTACCCGAGAGTATGGAAGCACTTATTTTGAGGAGTTGTTTATTATTGACGACCGCGACGGTCATCGTGTTCTTACCATACTCAGCGGCATCCACGTAGACCACGTCCTCGTCTTTGTAGGAGCGGAAGCGTTTCTCTAGCGCCTCTGCCCGCTTGGCCCGGCGCACTGAGTGATGAATAGGACGCATATTTCTGGGTATAATGGGGGTACAACTATATTGTCTCGAATTTTTCCGAGCATGTCAACTTTGGCCCATCCGTATACCCTGGAAGAAATTACGGAAGCAGTGAGAAGGTCCCAAATCGAACGCTTAGCCGGGACCACAACCGGCAGGGCCATTCTAGAAAAACTCAATCTGAGCCGAGATAACAGAACAACCGTCCAAGATGACAGAGAATTACTGCGCCAAAAAGCGTTGCGTTCAAAGGGCAACGCATCGCGCCGAACGGGTGGTGGCGTTCCGTGGACTCCCTGGCAGCGCTACAACACGCTGTCGCGTTCCACTCTTATAGGCAAAGATTAAGCGTCATTAATTGGCAGTTAGTGCACCAGCAAAATGTGAAGTGAACAATCGCGTAGCAGAATGCAGCCCTCAGGCTTTCGCCTTTCACCACTTTAGCCGCTAAAGTTCCTCGTAATTTGTTTAGTAAGACCCACATCAGCCACACAGGCCAATGTTTCAATGAAGCATTAAAGGAGTATGATTAGACCGTCACACATGTTCCCATCTCAGGCCATGTAGGAAAGAACAGCAGAGGATGAAAAGTACAAGGATTGCATCTTGATAGGCAGAAAGCATAACTGAAATAATTGGAGCACATAAAATACCGCGACTCGTTAACTAAGGAATTACAATTGAAGCACATATGATAGCCATGCTTGATGTCCAATGTATTATCGCACCCTCTGCAGCGCTGTCCCAAACAAAAAAATGTAACCTTTACTGTGAATGTTGACACGTGCCAGTCGTCAATATAGCACTCATCGCGCATGCGCATTGTTTTTCGAATTTCTTCCTCCCCTGTGGTATTTGTATCGGCTGGCCAACTGATAAAGATTTCAATAGCGAGTCAGAGCTAGGTCGTGTCTTCCTCGCTGTGTCCCATCAGCTGCGATAATACTATGGGATGGAGTGACTTCAGTTCGTCGGTACAAATCGGTCGCATATTTGGAGCCATTTATTATAGCGCATTGATCCTATGTAACTCTTTTATTCCAATCTCCTGTAGTCTGCAATACGCACGAAATATTAAAAGGGAGCTGTTACTTACTGTGGCTAGGTACAAGACGAGAATGGAAAAGAAATGCCTTCATGGGAACACGCAAAACTCAAGTGGATCTTGAATGGTTTTGTTCAGGAAACCACTGCGAAGAATGTTTCCTTGCGTTCAGACATAGAAAATAGCTAGGATGCATGTTGTATTTGTTTTTAATAATGACAGCATTTCTCAAGGCAACGCTTCCAAGTCTGCTGTTGTCCCTCTAGGATTTTACAGAGTGATTGTATGCGCCTCTCCACTGCCGACTGTATTTTGCCAGGATGGGGCCTCAACAGCTTGGCTGGGAGCAAACAAGAAACATTTTGGTTGTGGAGATGCAGCTGCTTTATCCCGGGAACGGTATACACCAGAAGCATTATTTTTGCCCTGTATTTCATACAGATGCCGGGGAGTCTACTACAGCAGAATTGTGGAAACTCATTGAGGGAAGTTTGCTCCACAGTATGTGCATTACCAACTTGTGACTAAAAATTCCGTATGTCAAATAAATACTTCTTTAAATTAAAATGAAAGATGCTATAAACTATAATTTTATCACAGCACAAAGCAAACAGAGAGCAATAGAATGTTTCCAATGTGACAACAGTAACACAGTCCCGAAAAAATGGTCTCAAACATAGGCTAAAATGCATGGTTAGTATGGGCATACCTTGTACCCTTAAAGTTACTTATTTAATCCATCAGTGCCTCCGAAATGTTTATCAATTTCGAATTTTTAATTTTTCCCTCACCTGTGCCTCCTCTTCCACGTCGTTCACGCTGCCGTTTACGCTGCCCACATATTTTCGCTCATACCTGTAAACTAAGCGCTTCCCTTAGAAGTTTTGCTACATCTGTCTAAGCGCCACATGAACTGTTGATGGCAATGCACGAAAGTGGCCATTGCTATCAACAATGTTGCACCAACCACATCATGGAGACAGAAAAAGCCCCATGTATGGCGACGCATGCTAACTGCCTACTCGAGGAACACGATTTTTTTTTAACATCTTTATTGTGGTTTGCGTAATAAAACTGAGGGAGAGCAGGCAAAAAGTGTATGAACACCTGACGACGGCCTACCCACCCTGTTGAGACTTTAATTTTCGAAACACGCGCCTTAGCGACACAAGGACACTGTTTTTTTTTTTGCTATATTTTAATAAAAATTATAGAAACTGCTCCAGCCACATGTGCAGCAAAGATTGTCTTTTCTAGCTGTTTAGAAATTATAGAAAGACAGAGCAACGTACGTCTCAATCCATTTGAGCTGCGTAGCACCGTGTTGCCCTCTATGTGTCGTTGGGAATACCGAGGCGTCCTGTATCGACCTTTAGTCACGAGAGGGCAAGGCTAGCGGGAAGCATCCAAAATATTTCTCCGCGCCTCTTCCACAGGGGGCGCTAGTGTACGTTTCAGGCGGCTGCTAGCTCCAGTGCTGCAGATACTAAATGCCGCTCCTTCAAAAGACAAATCAAAAAGACTAAGAGTTTCACTGCTAGTGAACTCTGCAGGTAGTGAGATTTCCGAAGACCGCTCCCTCTAAGTTGAGAAAAGCTACAAAATATTAGTTAGAAACCTTTCGTTCTAAACTCTGACTGGGTCGGTAAGTTCTGTGCGGAAAGATGATGTTGACTTATAGCATGATGCTATTGTGGCCTGGCGAAGGGAACCAGCGTGACCCCTTACCGTATTGTTTTTTGGAAAACATCAGTCGCGCTTCTTCAGAGAGCGTCATGATCTGCTAATTCTTTGATAACTACCCATGACATAGTCGCAATTTCTCTTTGAGAACGATTGTACGTGCATTAAATACGTAGATAGCCCTACAGCTAACTGTCGGCTATATTTTCAGAATATTTGTTTTCTTTTAACGCCCGAAAACTGGGGCTGCGTACAATTATTTTACACAAACTGCTGCGTCATTGTGCGTGCGCCCAGGCGTTCCTTCAGACATTTGCATACAAGCATGACATGCCCCAGTGCTTATCGCACGCCCTTGATCTCAGCACTCTTAATGAAAGCTGTTCGACACTTTCTTTGTTACCTGAAACAATTTGTTATTTAGCATCCAGAATGCGTCCTTGACACTTTTAAGGTTGATATTTTTGACGACCTATTCCGCGATAATGGGACAAAAGCCTTTTCTTTTCCTTGAAAGTATTGGTACGTACATAGGTGTATGTGTGTTTCGCGCAGTAACCGTTTCAAACTGAATAAAGTTGATGACAACTTGTTTGTGCTTCACAGAGAGTTTGTCGCTATCGAAAATGCCAAGCTGCTGTTAGGCATTTGTAATCCGGTATCTACCAGAAAAAGGGCTTCAAGTGCTGCATTTCAATTATACACGTTTTCACTTCGTTAAGGTTTATACCTATTCAGAATTTTCAGCAGAAGTATTTCACATCTATTTAGTAACTACCTTACATCTCTACACTGATGCTTGCCGAGGGGTCAGTTTTATTTGCTTGTATACGCGTCCTCCCGTCTGTATAGGAGGGCACTGAAGAAAAGTTGCATAAAGGTGGCTAGTTGGAATTTGATCATTAATACAAACTGTGCCTAAAATCTACAAAGAATGAAAACGGTGTTCGCAGTGCACCCGGATATTATCGTTTTATCGTTTGTTTCCGCTTCCCGCCTTGTTTAGGAACTGTTTCCTTTAATACACATCATGGAAGTCGTACTCGACTATCTACGTTTGCACCTTTCGCCGTGGTGTCTGTTTGCTTTAAGCCAGCTTCGACAAAGATAATTTTCTAGTTCTGATTTTTCTTTTTTTTACAAGGAATGGCGCTTCAAGAATCTCCTCAAAAGAAATTTTAGAATAATTTATTCTAAAAAGTACGCAGTCTTCTGAACACATGACAGCTGCTCAGTTTCGTCAACCTCAGTTTCGTGAGTACCGCAGCGGTGGCCTAGTGGTTTGAGCATCCGCCTCCATGCGAGAGGTGTGGAGTTCGATCCCCGGTGCCGCAGTGTACCCACTGGTGATACAATGGGTAGAAGCTTTCCCCTAGTCCGGTGCTCGTCTTCTTTAGGGTGAACTGCTTGGTAAATGGGTCTCTGACCCCACCTTGAGAAGAAGGGAGAAAAACCTTGGGGCATGGCTCTCTCTGGCCACGGATGCCATTCGCCTTGGTCGGCAATTTGACCACATCCTTGTATTTGCTTTTGGCTCAGGCAGCACTGTTGCATTGTTTCCACGCTTACAACATTGATTGCACGCGCATAGTTTGGAATCGTGCGCTCGTGATAAGCGAAATTGCAAACTGTAATTTAAGTTATTATATCGGGTGCGTCAGCGAACACTTCCAAACTTTCAAAATGTACGGAGCTCGAAATACTGACAATCGTTTGAAGAAAAAACTGTCAGCCGCGGCGGACGTCAGCTCCTATAAAAATATCACAATAAGGTAATTGTTTTCCTAAATTAATAATTTATCTCGTAATTAACTGTTGCAGGGAAAGGATAGTCATCGCCAGCCGACGTTGCGGTCGTTCAGAGCTTCTACATCTCAGGCTCTCAGTTGACGTTTTGTGAGGAAAAAAAAACCGCTGCAGAGCGTTCGCTAATGACTTTTCTTTCGCATCAAAAGTTTTTACGGTGTCCTATTGTCAGTTACTTCAAATTGAGCTTTTGGTGCATATTAACCAGCTGCCTAATTATTCTCCTTTTATGGGAGCTGATGTCCGCCATGGCTGACAGTTTTTTCGTCAAAAAGATCTTATTTCTGTGCTTATATTTAGGAGTTTTTGAACGTTTTCGCTGAAATATCTCATACAAGTGTCGCGTTAATATATTTATGGGTTCGGATGTCGTCGAAGCTGGCAGTGGCGCTGACGGAGCGCCCCCGCTAGGCCAGCAGCCATTAAATCCTCTCACAGCCATCTGCCACCATGTAAGATTTTGTGGGTAGCGCGGGCTATCCACATCAAACCAGTCCCGGAGCTTCGGAGCCTGTTGTCCGCCGAGATCGTCTGAGGAGTGGGGGGTGGTTCTCATCTACCGGCATCGTCCCAGGTCGACTTGTATAGACCAGACGATCTCCCCCACCCGTTCCCTAGCCCCGGCAAAAAGACACCAAGACCAAAGAAAACGTTGACTGGCCCGATACTACCAAGTACTGACCCGACGACCACATGAACTAAAATGGCGCCTCCGCCCATGCCGTTAGGTACGCACATAGGCCCCGGCGTTGCCTCCTCGCGGCTCTGCAGATTTCGTGGGTCAGGCTTCATCCACTCATTATCCGCTCATCTCTTTCATCGTGGCGGCAAGCACTTCACTTTTTCTCTACAACCATTCAGACACACCCATCGTCATGCCCTGTATCTCACCGACTGCGAAAGTCTTCCTCGTTCGTGATCGGGAAGATCGCTCGGTGGCCTCCGGTCGTATTTCAACTACGAATGCGATGAAGTTGGCAGTGGCGCGAGCGCTTGGTCAGCAACCATTAAAACATCCCATAGACACCTGTGATTATGTCTCTTCTTTCTGCTTGCCGCCACGTAACAATATGTTTAGAGCGCAGGTAACTTAATTGTTTCCTTAACATGTTTCATAATGTTTTCCTTCGCTTGCGTCGCCAAGAGATGAGCTCTTCTGTTAGCCAGTCCATGAAAGACAGCATCGACTTTTGTTGAGCTAAATGTCATCATGGAGGCTCGAGATGTCATATCTTGAGGAGCCTAAATAACGCATTTTCATAAGGGCCCAATGGGCACGTGACAACAAGTTTTTCGGTTCTCTGACGTTACCCTAGCAAGTTCAGCCCGTGATAAAATCTTCAGACTATTACTTTAACTCGGCCTATGCATGGCTGTACATGCGGTGACTCACAAATTTTTTCATTTCTTTCATTCATCTGTTTTATCATTTTATTCCAAATGTGACACTCTTAGCATAGGGATCTTGGATGTACAAGCATAAATACGTATAACATTGCCGTTAGTGGCTGTCTTGCACCTTATGCAGTGTCGGTGTATGTGTGATCAATCACGATTCCTTAGCGGAGGATACCCACCATGCCGATCACAAATAATTCGAGTTCTCCTTTTCTTCCTTATTGTTGAAACTTCTGATAATCTTTATACTGATGACTAATAATACAGGCGGGAATCATTCGACCCCCCACTTCTGTAAAGAACACTGAGGACAGCCCCACCCAGTTTTCTGTTCTCAGTAATAATTGTTTTTATGGCTCTTTGTGGATATGTTCGATATTTGTACGGCAGCAGAAAATGCATTTAATGCAGAGGCAAACTGCAAGCTCTCTCATATACACAAAAAGGACTCCGTGATCGCCGTTTTTAAGTGTACAGGCGGTGTAGCCTAGCCTCTGGGATCCGCACAAAAATGAGTCAACGAACCACTCTTGACTGTGAAGTCGACCGGTGTCGACAGTGCATCTGTTTCATGTTTAGCCTCTTTCTAGCTAGAATTGGGCAGCCTATCGATACAGGCCAACTTGGATTGATCCTCAGTGTCCCGTTAATGCAAGTCAAAAGAGCGGATTTCACAAGAAGGATTTAGCGCTGTCTCCTCCCGGGCTCGGAGAAAGTGGCAGTATTTTATTTCGCACGCATGCACGCACGCACGCGTGCACGTGCGCACGCATGCACGCGCCCACACATGCGCACAAAACCCTCCCTCCCTTCCTCTCCACCACTCGAACAGCACTTGCACTTACCTCAAACTATCCATTCTTGAAAATATTCAACGCCGACCGAAACCGGGCGTTTGACATGCAATGCCGCCTTCCACTCGCGCCATCGAGTTTAACTGTTAGTAGCCAACAAAATGCTTTTCGAATTTGGAGGTTAGGCAGTAAGCCTGTGGACTAGAGAATAGTGCACAGAGTCAAGCCTCCGACAACCTCGTTAAATAAAACATGCGTACTAACACCTCAGTTGCAGGGGCAGATGTGTCGAGCATTGACTCGATAACATCGGGCACCTTTAGACACACTTGATTCGCAATGCACGATTAAGTTAGCCTTTTGGCCACCAGTCCAGTTAACTGCAGAGTGACACTGCGTTACTCCAGCCGTGCTTCTCATTGGCTGTTGATTTTAGCAATATAGGCTTTGAGCGCACATGACAGAAGGTGCACTCAAAGAAAGGTGAAGTTCACAAAGACGCTTGCATGGCCAGCTAGTGGCATTTTTTCGCATGGGGCTCACTCTTTGGATTAGAGAAACATTTATTGAGCTGAAAAAAATTCGTGTGGTTGTCCGCGGTTGTCGGTCACATCTTCAGTAATGTCAGCCGTAGATCGAGATCGGTTCAAGGAGTGGTCGTCTGCCCTTAAACCATGGCTCCGCTGGCATTTGTAGAGTTTTGAGCAAGCTGCTCCACACCTATTTGGTCCTCGGATCACCATCAGCAAGCACGGGATGCGAGAGGAAGACACGTCCAAAATGGTGAGACACTCGGTGGTAAGCAGAGTCACATGCAGCTTGCCATACCGGTGTCTTAACTAGGCTGAAGAACACCAAGCAGAGACCATCGTAAACAAATCATACAAGACTGCGCTGAAGCTACCGCAGAGCACGTCAACTGAGAAGCGTCTCTCCTTGGGGATCCAGAACACCTTTGGGGAGTTCAGGGCGGCACAGCTAGGCTCTCAAAAACACAGACTGATGCAGACAACGACTGGACTAGTGCTCTTGAAGAGACTTCGCTACAATGAACAGGCGCGGGGCTCACTGAAAAATATCTTTATATGTCGTTGAAGAGCATGGTTGAGTGAGGCTACTTTCTGCATATATCCTTTTTAGCACAGCATAAAATAGAGAAGTTTTGCTTCCGGCGACGCCTTTCTGGACGGATGCGAAGCCTGTACAGAGAGATAATCTGCGTAGGATTTAATTTTTAAGCACCAAATTTTTTCAGCGATCAACTTTTTTGGTTTGGTTTGTGGCGTGTCAAATTGTTAATTAGTGCCGAAAATGCTTGGTACGCTTTTTGTGAGGCCGTGTACAGGAGGAAAACAAATAAGGCGCAACCTATAAACAACCCATTCTGCTTTTCGTGCACCCTACGCCACTGATTGGTCACATCTTACGGACGTACAACCTCCATAGCTCGTTATCGGCGGCCATCTACGCTGAGTTCGAGTGTCTCTCCGGGAGACAACATTTCACGTTTTGGACCTGCAATCAGTGACCACACAGACCCATAATTCTGCTGTCACTATAGCTAAGCATTACCGACCACTTCGTGCTCTTCGGCCACGTCAGCGTAATGACCGCCTCTTGACGATAAGGAATAGGGCCGCCCACACGAGGAAACTGTTGTCGGGTGGACAAAAGGCTGGTCTCGCACGCAACCATGCTGAATTGTAGCTCAGCTTTTAAGGGAACACGGCATCAAGTTTAACTACAGTGGCGCGAGCACCGGGCACCTATGTTGCCCCTTTCTGAATTCTTGACTGGTTACGAGATGGGATATGAATGCCGCCAGTTAATGATGGTACGGCACCTGAGTGAACAGAGCTCAGTCTCATTCCACCCAGAAAAGGATTACAGGTGACTTAAAAGGGGCGGTTCTCAGACCTTCTTGTTCACTGTCCCCCTGAAGAATGCGATAAATCTTGAAATTAAGGGTTGCATCACGTGTTCTTCCTAGTGACCCATGAAGATTACTCCAACTAAGAGCTAAGAAATAAACCAGTAGTGTCCATTTAGGAATGTTGTGTTAGCGGACGCAAACTGCGTCAGCAGCTTCGGGGTTCTTTGCTTTCTGAACCAATTCTTATATTTATTATTTGTTCATTTCCACTTCTGCGCAGACGTTGTCACCCTGCTTGTAAAGTTCCGGTTGTGAGCATCGAAATGCGAAGCACTCATTTATTTTTCTCGTCACTATACGCCCCACGTCATGCACCGAACTTGAAACAAAGTTTACAAATTATAGGTAAAAAGAGAGAGCAGCAGCAGTGCAATGATGTCGACACCCACTGCAGCGAATTTTTTTTAATCTTAGTTTTTCCACCCCACAGCCTGTGTCGGGGAGAAAGCATCATGACTGATGTCATACAGGCGGTATTGAATTGCTATCACATTTTCATTGTTATTTAGTGTCTGCGAACTTCGTTAAACTATGCGGGGAATGTCGCAGAAAAGTCATTAGACGAAAGCTTTAAATACGCTTAGCGAGTGTTCAGAGACGCAAGTTGATAAAAAAAAAACTCTGAACGCTAGTAATAGGGGGAAGGCATTGAATTTATCTAGCAGATGATGCTAAGAAAAGAACAATGAAATGTACAGCCAACTAAAATACCCTGCGATCGCCGCCGACAAACTGCAATTTGCCCCGCACTTGCGCGGTAAGCAATTTGCCCCTCTCGTGGACAGCCACGCGGGGTGTCTAGGGACGAGTGACGACAATTGTTTTGTAACAGGTATTTCCCGATCTCATGGTGACGAATGCCCTTGCTTTGGCCCAACAGTGACGACCTACAAAGAGGTGTTATGTAAGCGAGATTGCTTGTTTCCTCCCATTCTTCATGATAATTGTCTCGGCCCCAAAGCTGTTGTCCACGTGCTTGACAAATGGTGCGGTCCCTTCTCATCGCGTCCCGATAAGGACAGAAAAATACTAACGAAGCGTAAGATGGTGCCGTACATAAAATATAAGCTACGTTTTTGTTAATCGTTACCGCCTTCGTTGATTGATAAATCTACTGATTGATTATTTCGCTGAGAAGCCCTAATTGATGTTCATCGTCCATAATTAAAGCGATTCAGAGAAATGATCAATCAGTTTCCAAGCAAGCTGCCACGACCAAGGATTAAGCCTCTAGAAGGTCCGATTGCATGTTTTCTTGAAAGCACCTGATCACTCATTTGAGGGAAAGGCCCGATTGCAGGCCAGGAAATAGTGATAAGTTTAGCACCGCTAACGAAATGAAATAGAACTGCGGGACACGCTTGAATTATCTGATGTAAGTTCAGCTAGTTCTTCAGATAACTGCGACACTAACTTCGCGCGTTAAGGCAACGAAACTACAAGCGACGGCTATCTGTAGCTATGGCCGAAGCAGTTGAACTCCTGCTTTGAAAAGCATTTTATCTTTGCTCCTTGAATATACCGGGTGTCCCAGCTAAATGTAACCAAACTTTTAAATAAGGCGAAGTGTCCTAGTCCAGTGAAATTAACTCAGGGTTGTTCACAGTCGCGTGGCCTAGTCTCGAGTATTTTTTTCGCTCTTCAAAGTTAATTACTTAGTTAAGTTTAATTACCTAGCTTTTTAATTATTGACTTCAGGAAGAAAGTGTCAATGCGAAAGTTTTAGATCACCCCGAAAAATCGCTAGTAGTGCTGTTTCCGTCAAGTTACGATTTACGTAGCTTCATTTATTGGCCTTAAAAGAAAGTTGCCACGTGACCAGCTGCTCGCTCACTTCTCTGCCCCAATCTGCACCCAAAGTCTCATCGAGGAGAGGACTTTAGAAAAAACGGATTTTATTCTTTAAGGTGCGTCTTGGGACGTTGAAGTGGCAGAGTTGTCATGTGGAAGCTTTTTCTTATTGTGGGGGCTATGGTTAAAGGCCGGTAAAAAAACTACTTCACGTAAATATTACTTTGTTGCAAATGTGTCAGTAAGCTGTTTCTCAAAGCGATCTACAACTTTTCCATTGACACTATGCTCCTCAAGTCACTAATTAAACACTTAGTTAATTAAGCATGACTAATTATTCAACCTTGAAGAACGAAAAATATACCGCACACTAGGTCACGCGACTCTAAACAACCCTCATTTGGTTTCAGACGGCGAGGACACCCGGTGTTTTTTAAAAACTTGGATACATTTAGCTGGGACACCTGGTAGAATGAAGCTTAACATAAAGCCGTTGTTTTAACCATGCTGCTTTATTTCTCTGAAATTAAATGCACTCTTGAAACATTTCTGTTGATCATAAGGTTTGAGCACTATGTGGAGACGTTAGGAGAAGGAAAGGAAGATAGTTTAGTTTAGGGGGGTTTAAAGTCCCAAAGCAACCTAGGCTACGAGGGACGCTGTAGTGAAGGGCTCCGGAAATTTCGACCACCTGAGGTTTGTTAACGTGCACTGACATCGCACAATACACGGGCCTCTAGAATTTCGCCTCCATCGAAATTCGACCGCCGTGGCTGGGATCGAACCCACGTCTATCGGGTCGGCAGCTGAGCGCCATAACCACTGGGACACCGCTGCGAGGAAAGGAAGATAGAATCGGCGTTAGCTGCCAAAATTATAGTGATTTTACGCTATGACTACAGTGAAAACATGCATTTGAGCTACGCCATAGTGGCATGTTTTAGATATTGAGATGCGTCGTAACTCATGTATTTTGCCTAATGCCAACTCTCCGAAGCCAATGGATGCCCTTTTTTCAATCCCAGAACATGTCCTGAAATTCCTATCACATCAGTACTGGTCAAGTCAAACGTGCAAAAAATTCTGGCAAAAAAGAGAAATTTGGAGCGCGAAATTATCACCTGAGCTTAAACAGCTTCTTCCTGCAAAGCATATGGTCGCAACAAGATGTAAAAGAAAATGACGCCGATGCAAATCCACCAGTTTATTTTCACTGGCCGTGAACATTTATTTACAGTCAAACAAAAGAGCCGCATACAGGATCTTCACAGATTGGCGATCGGTTAAAACGCCATCGACCTGATCGCTGAACAAGCATGGCGAATAAACCGCCAGGCGATAAGCACCGAAATCCAACACTTTCAACAATAGACAGGAGGTAAACCTTTCATGCAAACTGCACAATTTAAATTCCCGTGGTTTTGAGAGTCGCGATTTGGTGAGGCTAATATCTGTTGACTTTCTTTCAGTTGGGCTTTCATTACGTTTTGGTTCTTTTTCGAGGAAAGTTCGCACGTCTTGAGCTTGTTTTCATAATTTCTTGCGAAGTGTACTTCTAGGTGCCACGGTCATTGCAAGGAGATTGACCAATCAATATTTACAGTAATACACACACGTATGTCCTACTTCGGCCACATATTCTCACTAATAGCATTTTCTATGATGGTGTCTTGGGATTGTGGTGAAACAGTACCATTGTGTAGTATTCTTATGTCCTGCCTTCCACACAGAAAACATTTTCTTATTCGCATTCTACACTCAAGGTCCGTGGTGTGCTACCGACAAGTAAGATTTCTTTTTTAGATAAATGCTGTTGTTGCACGTTATGCCTTTGTTTCCGTTTTAATCGATCTACATGGTTGTGATCAGATCGCAAAGAAACACGCATTGCTTCCGTTTGCCAGAAGTTCTTCTTAGAAGTTGGTTTCGTTTCGTTTCTGCTTCTATACATATGTCATAGATATGCATGTTGGTAGCTAAAAAGCAAATGGCAACATTAGTTTGCTAGTGCACTTCGTGTGGAACATAATTGTCGAGTTGGGAATAAAGTACCAGATATGTATCAGAGCTTTAACGCAAGTTTGGTAGGGTAACTTTTGAAATTTGCTTGCTAACAAACCCGAGCATAACTTCTATTTTACAGCTTTTTATATGGAAGTCATGTGCCAGTATTTATATAGCACGTTTCCTAGACGAGCAGTAAAATTAATTACCGAAAAAATATCTCGTCACAAGCTTACGGAAATATACCTGTCTTCATAGGACCGAGTGAAGGTATTAGACTAAGAATCTTTGGTTTCTGCACTTCCCGAGCCTGAAATAGGCTGCGACACTGAACATTTGCCTTGCTGGCGCATTTAGTGACTCCCTTAGACTGTCGTTCGTGTTTCGTCGCCCTTGACGCTCGCGGATTATTGATTCGCCCGTCCTTTATCGTTGTGCACAAGGCGCTACGGGCACTCTGCATATATATCGACACGTGGCAACGCGGGACACGCGACTGTATCATATACGAGCACGCCGGTGTGGGCATCGTTCTATAGCATTCGGAACAAAAGTATCATGCAGTAAGGCAGAACAGACTGCAAAATGAGAGAGGCAACGTTTCGCACGACCTGGAACTCAGAGCAAGAACAAGAAGAGGGGAGACATCTGCACAGGTTCACAGGCCCAACGAGGCTTGTTTACGGTGGTCCGAGCTCAAGGTACGCCTCTCGAGTTCCCTTCATTAGTTCACCCTATTAACGTTATTTTTTTTTATTATCTCTTGCAACACCTTTCGGGCAACGTAGTTAGGCTTACCAGGCTTAGGCAGGCCTAACGAGGCCCGCCGGCCGACGCATGACTCGCGAAGGGGAGGAGCCCGGGAAGGAGGGTGAGGATTTAGTGAGAGAGGGAGTGGATCTCAGGAAGGATGGAATAAGGAGGGAATACAACCAGCTAGGTGTCGCGTTGTTCGCCGTGTTTTCTCTTTTTTTTTCTTGTTTTTCTTCCCGCGGTCTTCGTGATTGACGGGTAGTGGGTCTGGGCGCGGCTTTCGGGGGCAGAAGTCAGGGAAGTAGGTTCATCGAGGGGAGGGCGTGTGAGTCCCCTCTGCGCGTGCGCATTAGTTGGAGCTCCTCTTCCAGCGCTCGCCCGCGTCGACATCGCCGCCGTAGATGCCGCGCTTGCCCAGGCCGAAGTTGTACCTGCGCTTCATGAAGTCTTCCAGCTTGGACTTCTTGTCCCGCTTGCCGAGCCCGAAGCTGAAGCGGTGCCGCTCTCGCTTCTCCTGGTCGAAGGGCGCGTACTCGCGCTCGTGTCCGCCCCTGCGCTTGCCCAGACCGAAGCCGTAGCGCAGGGGTTCGCGGTGGCCGCGCTTCTCCAGGTACCCTCTGGACGCCTCGGCCACCATCGCGTCGTCTTCCTCATCTTCATCGATGTCCGGCTCGACCGGCGACTCGTCGGCCATCATGAGCAGGGGAGACCGCTTGCCCAGGCCGAAGCCGTACAGCGGTGCGGCGGCGGCGCGCTTGTCGCTGGCGTGGTGCTGGAGGGGAAGGACGCCCGCGCCGCCAGCGCCGACGCCGGGGCCCATGGCTTGCTCGTCGGCACTGCACCGCTCGCTGGCTCCGAGCACCAGCAGAAGCCACAAGGCCAGACTGGCCGCCAGGGCGGGTCTCACCGGCTGCGACGCGCTGCTGGCGAGCCTCCTGCGACATACGGGAGAGCGCACTTGTCAAACACCGCCATATACAAAGTCAAATGATGCTTTACAGCCTCACCTGAAGAACGCTTTTAATATTTTTATTTATACACACTATCGGTCCCATCGGGACCAAGATAGGAGTGGTGTACAAGCATCAAAGGAATAAACACAGGCCAGTATGGTAAAATTCACTGAATGCGGTCAATAAAATTTGCCACGTCTATGCACTACTGTTTCAAATATGCTGGCGGAAAGGCAGAAACTTCTCTCCAGCTTGTGCGTTGACAGCCCGGTTTGGAAGATTATTCGAGTCCGATGCCTCGTCAGGAAACACGGACTATTTGAAGCAGTCTTAAAAATATCTCTCTCCTTGGACGTGTTGAGCATCCTTATTACGGCTTATGGCACAGAAAAACTGAATTTACTGGGAGCGTTGTGCTGGAAGGCTAGTATGCAATCCAGTTGAGACGGAAGCATTCAGGCAGCCGCATAATGAGTGTGCTGCTCAATGTTTCATCAAATATAAACAATCACAAGTAAAGACAAGACACGGCATGACAATTACTTCATAATTTGAGTAGGTAAAAAAAAAAATGTTTACAGGAGAGTTTAAAAATTTCTGGCCAGGGTTAATATTCTTGGCATGGATATGCAAATACAAGTAATTTCTCACCGTATACATAGCTGGGCGTTAGAGGCATACATTTTTATAACTTTTAAAGATAAAATATAAAGATAAAGTCACTGTGAGCAGCCTATCTTCTTACAGCATGTCTTACTGTGCGCACGGAAGCGCTAGACAAGCGAAAGCTCAAAATTCTTGCCGCTGGTATTTGGGCAACAGTCGCTGTATACACGGCACGAAAAGGGCTCGACAATTTATTTCACTTACACGTCGGGCCTCAAGTATAGCCTCACGCCAGCATGTATGTAATAAGTAACCAGGTAACCATGAACTTCGGAAGGCGACCCGTAAACATTATTTCAAAGTTCATTTTCTCATAAAGGTTGCAATCTCGGCGGCTCATATGGAAAATGATGTGGTGATAGCATTCCTCATCCACCATATTAATCGACGTGTCATTAAGTACAGGCAGGAACAGTGCTTGTAGAGTGGCAGTACAAACGAAGGAACGGTCTACGTTGATTACAAATTAACGTGGCAATTTGATCAGGACGATAACGTGAACAGTTTTGGGTGTTACGCTGCATAAATCAAGCTCGGAAGTACGATGCTCGCGCATGATCGCAGGGCCTGAAATATAGCTAGATTTAAATTTAGCTCGCACCCTTTATAAACACCGGCCAATAAAGGCAGTGGCAGTGGACTTTCAAACAATGCACGCAGCCACATAAACCAGGATTATTGTCTTTTTCCAGTCCTCGAAAGTTTCCGATTTCATAATGAAGCTCAACAAATTTATTCGATGACTCGGCTTGAATGCCTTCAAAATCTTTTACTTCACCATGACGCACATGTGCAGACAAAGGAATAATCTACGTACGATTTAAATCGAAACCCGCCGATATTTGATTCGCAGGACGTAGAAGAAACACAAATGTACTCTAATCAACATACTGGCTACGCATATAATAAATATGCCCCTTAGCGAAAAAGAGGATGTGCTAAAAATGCATTTCAAACGTATTGTATTAATTTCATATTTATTTCGCATTTTTTTGTCCCTAGGCTTAAACTGCAATACGAATGCTTTCTAAGTATACTAGGAATAATATTTTAAACGTTCTTAAAAATACCTGGAAAGTACATTTTTGCCCGCTTAGCATATTTATAAGGCATTAAAAATATAATAAAAATATACATTAGAAATATACTAAAAATATACATTTAATACATTAAAAATGTGTTTACTCGGGCTTAAAAAAAGTCTACTCGGCGGCTCCATGGAATGACACGGGTGAATTCTTCAACTGGAGAACAAATCGTACACGGGTATTTATTATTAATCAACAGGAGGCTGATATTATAAGGTCACGTGATTGAATGGGAACGGCAGATACCTACACACAGCATACCAAGACGACAGTGACACAGCACAACAAATCCTACGACAAGCGATATGCTTGGCTTGCGGTATATATACCCAGCGAAAGCGACGCACTATTTTGCACGGTGAGGCATTTTTTTGCGCAAATACTGTGGGCTGCGAAATTATCGCAGAAGTACCCTACTGGTCGCGTTCGAATCTGGGGTTAATTCAGAACGGAATTGCTAGTTGAAACTTGCGTCAGGCCCAGGTCAGGAGTCGAACTGTCAACCAACAGATACATGGGCGTGTAAGGGAGCCGGTCTGTCCTGCCAGACGGGGTCCTTTCCGCTGGCGTATTCGGACCCAGAAGTACCCAAGGCGCTTTTGCTGGTATAATGCTATCACGTTCTCACACGGAAATGTCGAATGACATTGAGTGGAATGGCATTCGGACTCGACGGACTGCCACGGTGCTGCACGACACTTTCGAAACGCATTCGAAAGCCTCAGCTCGTTTTCAGTGTACAGCGACGACGACGACGGCGGTCACACTCGTCCGACAACGACAGTATATATCACGCTGAACAACAGCATGTAATTATAATGAAATATCTAGTTTACTATAATATGATTCTAGAGGGACACGTTTTTCAGGCCAACGACACCGACGAATTCGGTCGGTGGACGGTCAGCCTTGTCAGCGGCTGAGCGAGAGCACGGTGATGAGGCGGCGGTGTGTATATGCTCGCGCTTCTAAATGAGCGAAACGAACGGCTGTATTTCACGTGTGCACACCTGAATACTCACCAGCGATAAGCGCTTGCCAAATCAATTTCAATCGACGACGGCTCTGTTCCCTTCCGCGACGGCTAGGCCCAGCGAGTTCGCAGGGTTGGATCTGTGATTTCGGCGGTTGTGAAGAGCAAATCACAAGCTTTAGGGTATGCAAATGGTCGCCAGGTGTAGTTTTGGCAACAGTGACCTGAAATCAACTATTGCTTACATCGCAGGGCACGCGTACGATGAACGGGAATCGCCGGTGTGACCCAGACTGCCGAACCGTGCTTTACGGCCAGCAGCAGTCGTCGCCGTCGCTAGCTTGTGGATAACAAGTTAGGCCGTTTCAGTTAAAGCGAACAGTCGCCAGACATACTTCTGGATAAAGTAGTTTAAAAAAAAGTACTGGTCACGTCGGAGAAAGCCGGGACAAGAAGCGAGAAGCGCCAGTCCTGCGCGATGCCAACAACCCGGCTTTCTCAGGCGTGCGATCGCATCATCGCTTCCCACACATTGTCGCACTGCGTCAACTAGCACGAGTACAACCAGTAAAAAAGAAAACAGATGTTTTATAGAACGAAAGCGCAGATTGCGTTTTATGTTATGTAAACAAGCGATGTAAACAACAGTATGAGTGCAGTCGTCCTCATCGGCGCACTCCCGGGGAAATTTCATGCTGACGCGGTTAATATTCATTGGCGTAATATCTTCAAGCACTCCCTTAGAACACGTGTAGCATCGTTAGATGACATTCGGCTGGAAGGTATTCGAAGCGCCCGTGTAGCAGGGGTATAAGTGGTGATCACCTTCCTGCTAGAAGTTACCATAAACGAAAGGATGACAAGAAAGGGAAAGTTTTCACTCTTCGCTGAAACGTCATTTCGAGCCCTAGATTGTTCCACGGTAGCTTGAAGTGTAATGCAAATATGTTTACGCGGACAACCCATTTGTTAGAATTTAAATATATTTCAGACGGATTTATTGCGTATTTACGAAAGTACACTTTAAATAGATGGCCAGCACCAAAATGCGATGTCTCGAAACTCGATTTTGAGCATTAGATTGTTCAACGACAGCTTGTAGTGCGCTGCAAACATGCTAATGCGGACTGCCAATTTGCTAGAATTTCAGTGTTCTTTGGACGAATTAATTGCGTATTTACGGAAGTACACTTTAAATACATTGACGACACGCAAATGCCATTTCCCGAAACGCGATTTCGAGCACTCGACTGTTCAACGGCAGCTAGAAGTGTGCAAAGACGTTTAAAAGGACTGCCCGTTTGTTAGAATTGAAGTATATTTCGGATGAATTAATTTCATATTTACGAAAGTTCACTTTTAATACATTGACAAGATGCTAAAACTGCATACATATACGTTTACAAGGGCTGCCCGTTTTCTAGAATTGAAGTATACTTTCGATGAATTAATTTCATATTTCTGAAAATACACTTTTAATACACTGACAAGATGCTAAAACTGCATACATATTTTTTCACGTATTTGAAAAGTACTCGAAGTATGCTTTAAGTAAGGTATTTTTGGCACATTTTAAAAATATATTTCGAATACCAAGCATGAAATTTCAGAAACGTATTTCCGACATATTTTTAGTGCATTCATGAATACAAAATATGTTTCAAATACATTTTAAATAGTCCACCGTATATTCCAAACGTATTAGTTTTTGCTAAGGGGCGCAATAGGAAGTTTCTCCAAATGTTTAGTGCTGTTAGGCTTAACACCCATAAATAGAGCTTCGAATGAATGTTACTGCTCTATATATGACACAGAAGAAAAAAGAGGACTTGGCGTGCTCTTTCACTAAGCAACGCAATTTATACGACAAAAAGACAAAAATGCTCTCCCAAAAGTCGATGGTGTGATTGAGCTAGTCTGAAAACTTAAGCGCATGAGAGAGTGTGGATTGTACGTGTTTATGGCTATGCCTAATAGGGCTTGGACTTTCTTATCGTGTTTCTTCTTCGCATAAGCACTGCGAGCGGCGACCGGAGGTTCCTTTCAGTGATGGGCGGAAAAATGCCTAACGCCGGGGGACCCCTTCTAATGAATAAGCAGTCCGATAAGTATAGGTTGGCGTGAAAAGCGCGAAACGCTGTATCATTCATTTTACGGAGCGGTGGACGCGCACAAAAGTGCGCGTGCTTGAGTTTCGAGAGCGGCCACGACAGGCGTATAACGGCTTCGCGTCGGCTATTGTAATCTCGAGCGAGGCTCCAAGAAGTAAGAAACTGCAGTGAACCACCGCGTTACGCGGGCTCAGATAAAATGAGAACGAAAAGATAGGAATTGATGGAGAAAACGACCGCACCACACGGTAGGGTAAAAATACTACTTTTAAGGGCTTCTGGTATCTTTGTCATTTGCTGAGGTAAAAGGGAACTGCTTACAGGGCCGAGAGTGAATGCTTCGCGAAGGTTCATTCGCATGCGGCGATACAAGCTGCACCCATTCATCAGCGCTGGTTTTGGGCGACCTCCGAACGCTGGAAGCCGACCATTTGGCGCGTTCGTCTAACCTCTCTCCATATGCAATTGGCCATCTGTTTTCCACGCCGCCTGGGCTGCCCGTACTGAGCGCACCATTTATTCCACGGGTACCGTGGCAACCATCAGAGGGTGAACTCAAAGTGCCTATGACAAGGAAATGCGGCAAGTAATGGATACGCAGCCTCTAAGAACTTTTCGCGGGAGGTGCCATGTCCTCAATTTCAGCTGTTCTTAAATATATGACAATTCACATCCGCGTTTTCAGTCGTCATTATTCCTCTTTATCACGCAAGGGGCTGGAAATTGAAGTTAAATAAAATTCATATTTGGGGATTCGAGCCCCTTGTTTAAAGGCATATAGCGATTATGCAAAACGCCCTCAAGAGTAATTGCTTAAGCCAGTGCCGCAGTGTTCAAAAATCATTATAGCAAATGCTTCTGCACATTGCGATGGACGCAGAAATATGCGAGTTAAATACAGTACAGAGCCAACCAAAGTTCCACCAAGATTTATGCACCAGCAATCATTCAGGCATCCAATAATATTCCGACGAATTCGTTGCTCACAAATTGTTTTTTTTTTTACACTGTCACGTGGCACCATCGCAGATAGCACCTAAACATCATTGAAGGTTGTTTGTTGGTATTTTGAGGTGTAATTAAATGGTTGGTTTATTGGGGTTTAACGTCCCAAAGTGACTCAGGCTATGAGAGACGCCGTAGTGGAGGGCTCCGGAAATTTCGACCACATGGGGTTCTTTAACGTGCACTGACATCGCACAGTACACGGGCCTCTAGAACCTCGCCTCCATCGAAATTCAGCCGCCGCAGCCGGGATCGAACCCGCGTCTTTCGGGTCAGCAGCCGAGCGCCGTAACCACTGAGCCACCGCGGCGGGACTGTAATGAAATGATTTGAAATACAATTCATTGTGGTTGGCAATGGACGGTGAAGCGCCTAAAAGCTAATAATTTGACGTTACAGAAACAACGATCTTTTCGGCTGTTAATTGTTATACGTTTATACGTCAGGTAAAGAAATTTGGCTTCTCAAACGTGGCCTATGGCTTCGCCCTCTAACTGAGCGGGGAGTGTGACGAACCGGGACCAAATATTTCAGAAAGGATTGTACAGGAGCTGAGAGAATGGGAACTGAACTTTACACATCATGCTGTCACCGTTCGCGCCACTCATAGCCGAAACGAGGAGCCATGATGCGTTCGCACCTTTGTATGCCGGATGGTGTCATTGATACAGTCAAAGAAAGCCTCCCTTTTTGTACTAGGCGACGCTGGAGTTAGGAACGTTGTAGTGTGATCTGCGTTTATCCGCGCTAGTAACTTTTGTGAGAGTAATGTGATATTTGAGTTATTTAACGTCTCTTGCCATATTAAGTGGCACATCCTCAACTTAAATGGTAACAAGGCAATATGAGCTTAGAAATCTAGAATACGCTTTATCCTGACAAATACGGCATTGGCATCAGCTGGAAAAATGAAGAACTACACCTAGACCTCTAAAGAAGGCTCATTTTGTAAAGGAGTAGCTGTATTAAATGTTCGAAACGAATTCTGAGATCAATGGACGTTACGATCACCATGTCTGCGGATTTGGTATCAGCTCTGGTAATCAACTGGCTGGCGGGGAGCGTCTGTTGGCTCCTGCTGTGCAGAGTCGGAGCTTATGTCGCAGACTGAAGAATGGCTTGAACTTTTGGAAATCCAGTTAAAACTTTTCGCTTTTTTTCGTTGAAATTCGAAATACTCAGTGTTTACTAAATATTAAATGAAAATTAAGCTAATTTGTAAAAAAAGAAAGCCCTGAATTGCCTATTGACTGGCGTCGAAGAATATAACTTGAGCATGGTTTTCACGTCAGGAGCCAGTACGCCTCCAACTTATAGTTGACGTGAGACGGCGCAGCCCGCGTGAGCAGTGCGTATTGGGATATGAGTACGAACACGATCATTTCCCAATAACTTCGCCCTCCCTCAGAGGCAAATGTTCGCACGTTGTAGCCTTTCTAGAGGAAGCCCGTGCATTGCAGTATCCGGCTAGCGAAAAATCGTTAAGTGTTTGTTTTTTTTTCCGAAAGGAACCGGAAAGGACAGAAAACTTCTCCCAGAAAACTTCTCCCTTGTTCCAGCAGTAGCTGTTAGACCGGCATATCACTGAAATACTGCATCCGACCCCACACCTTCAAATCGGTGCACTCCGACAAACTACGCATGCGCGAAAAGGGAAAACGTACGCCCCGACAGATTGCACACTCGCGAGAAGACGAAAATAAAAGAAAGGAAGAGCGCATATGGTAGGAGAGATGAGCTCCGGTCTCGTCTGTCTACCGACGCCGTAGATGCGCCGAAAGCAACGCCTTCGGGGGAAAACCAACTTGAAAAAAAAAAAAAAGAAGATTGAGATTGAAAAAAAAAAAAGATGCCTTCTGATCGGAAAGACGGGCGTTCGCCATTTCTATCTTGCTACCATCGAGAACGCAAAAAATTGCAGAAACTGCAATATATGTACTAGTATGCGTAGAATGCAAGTGCGTCTCGTGCGTTGGTGCATGTGCACCGAGACACGGTATACCAGCAACGCCTCTGCAACACGGCGTTTGCTGCCTGGGGACAAGTCACGCTGGTCCCGCAGTTTCTGCCAAATAGGCCCAAGCCACGCGAAAAATTTGGTCGTGAGGAAAATAAACACAGTAGCGCCGTCTCAACGGACATCTCAGCTATTAGGGAAGGGTAAGATGCGAAAGAATGTCGCCTCCGTCGAAACGCCGAGGCCACGGCCAGAATTTTATCAGGCATTCTCTAGCTCATTAACCGAGCACAGTAACCAATGAACCACCGCGGTAATCCGCCGCCTTGAGCCATGTATAGAGTAAATGCTTTTGATTTAAAAGAGTAGAAAACTGAGCTAGTGGGTTCATACTTCTGGATGGGTACAGCAGGAACAACAAAACGCGGACGCAGAAAGAAACACACAGAACGATGACGGAGCTGACTGTCAACTAAAAATTTATTGGAAAACGCGCTTTTTGTTTCCTTGTCAAAATTGTCTTGCTTTTCTTCTCCTGTGGGGTTCACTCCGGTAAGAAATTCCTTTTCTTGATAAAGCTATTAATGGTGCGCTAACACACTGCTGTCTTCTTTCCCGTATCACCCATGTTTCAAGGATTTCACGTGCTACTTGGTCTGCAGACCTTTACATGACTTGCACTTCATGCAACTTGGGCTCACACTTGCGTGCTTCTTTTGATTTTTTTTCTTTTGCAATCTCTGCAATTCAGGGCTAGATTGCTGCTTGGGGCACCTGATAGGGATGATGCGTGCTTTCTTATCCTATCATTGAGGCACCTTCTCGTCTGCCCTATATATTGTTTGCCACAGGCTGGAAGGATAGTATAAACCACGCCTTTACCACACTCGCTGTATCTTGTTCGATGTGCGATCTGTCATTGCTGCTACTTTTGCCTGTTGACTCGAGCACACATGCTAATTGCCTCATGAAGATTGGCAAGAGGCACGGGGTCCGGATTGTATGCTCTGCACCGAACAAGGCAATTAGCATGTGTGCTCGAGTCAGCAGGCAAAAGAAGCAGCAATGTCAGATCGCACATCGAGCAAGATACAGCGTGTGTGTTAAAGGCGTGGCTTATACTATCCTTCCAGCCTGTGGCAAACAATATATAGGGCAGACGGGAAGGTGCCTCAATGATAGGATAAGAGAGCACGCATCATCTCTATCAGGTGCCCCAAGCAGCAATCTAGCTCTGCATTGCAGAGATTGTAAAAGGAACAAAAAAGGAAAAAAAAAAGAAAGGTTGGTTCGTTGGTTTATGGGGTTTAACGTCCCAAAGCGACTAAGGCTATGAGAGACGCCGTAGTGGAGGGCTCCGGAAATTTCGACCACCTGGGGTTCTTTAACGTGCACTGACATCGCACAGTACACGGGCCTCTAGAATTTCTCCTCCAAAGAAATTCTAGCCGCCGCAGCCGGGATCGAACCCGCGTCTTTCGGGTCAGCAGCCGAGCACCGTAACCACTGAGCCACCGCGCCGGCTAAAAAAAGAAGCGTGCAAGTGCGAGCACAAGTTGCATGAAGTACAAGTCATGGAATGGTCTGCAGACCAAGTAGCACGTGAAATCCTTGAAGCATGGGCGATACGGGAAACAGGACAGCAGTGCGTTAGCGCACCATCAATAGCTTTATCAAGAAAAGAAATTTCTTTCTTGAGTGAACCCCACGACAGATGAAAAGGAAGACAATTTTGACAAGGAAACAAAAAATGTAGGGTTTACAATAAATTTTTAGTTGACAGACAGCTCCGTCCTCGTCCTGTGTGTTTCTTTCTGCGTCTGCGTTTTGTTGTTCCTTCTGTACCCACCCAGAGTAAATGTTTTTGAATTCAAATTCTTTTGTCATACGAGGTTCACTCTCCTTCTGAAGACCCGTAGTGACGAGATACACGTGCTGAGCAGAATAGACGAAGTGACGAAGCAGCACTAAGAGCGAAAACGCGTACTCAGCGCCCCGACTGTCACACGCGGGAACTAGCATGCGACAAACGCGAGACAACTTCTAGAACCGCGAACAGCGTGAGTCAGGAGGACGCGGCGCCGTCACAACATCGACCTTCGGCATACTAGTCAGAAGGGCTCCCTCCTCATCGCCGAATATTACAAAAAAGTCGATCAAAAACTTATCAAAAAACATTTTCTTTTCAAGTTTTCTTCACAACGACACCTCACTAACACTTCTCAAAACATACTGTGCAAATAACCTCTCGTAAGAACATTTGAGCGGTTTTTTTTGAAGATCGTTTTTGTAAATTCATTTCTGTCAGTAAAGAGCTGCCGCTACCAATAGCAGCACACTTAGGGTGAGCGTCCTGTGCATTTTTTTCTTCCTTTTTGAAAAATTCACACTGCGCCACAACAAGCGTTGTTGTGATGGCGTGTTTCCCGTTTTCGACACCTTTTCGCTGTGTCCGGGAATCGAGGTGACGAATCAAGAAAAGTCAAGATCAATGGCTTGTTCTCAAGAAACCAATAGCTTTTTCCGCCACCGCAGAATATGAGGTCGTCGATTTGCGGATGGCGCGCTTCGCGAAGCGCCTGCGTGAATATTCTCCTCTCTTGAAACGTCGCTCGCATTCCTCAGTGTTGTTCATGTTTTTACCACCTCGTCTTCCACTGAACATTTTTACCAATATATGGGTGCCTCCGAATCTCTCAGTTGCTTCGGGTAGGGAGACGACCTGATGTGTTTTACCAGGCGACAGCGTTGAGAGCGTTCACGCCTTTCGGCAGTAGCAATGTTTTACATACGCGTACAAGACATAGTTCGCTGCTTGCTCGAAGTGTCTTTGTTGGCGCATTACAAAAGGAAAACAACTTTCATCCTTCCAATGAGGAACCAAGAATAAGTATAGAATCACTATATACTCGCCAGCCGACGGCTGGCAGCGTCGCCCGTTCGCGTTTCGTATTTCGCTGCACCAATAAGCGGTGAATCGGAGGGCGAAATTGCGTTTTCGGGAGGCGCGCGGGAAATGTTGCGCCCTCTGTAGTGTTATTTAGGCGTGTTCTGCATATTTTAAAATTTCTTTGCGTTTGCCGGCGCGCAAATAAAATTGAACCTTAATGATAAATACTGAACATAAGAAGAGATATGTGGTGTTGGTTGCTGAAAGACGCGTGTATTGCAAAGGACGCGCGCGGAGAATTCAGTTGAAGTTTACAGGCATTTGTTCACAGTCTATTCAGGGTCCTTAAGAAAAAAATACCGACGATTACGTTACTTCCTAATGCGAAATTTGAGCGCAGCAAATAAGCTGTTTCACCTTTTCGATAGTGAGTCAACCCCAGCTGCGGAGTTGGTTTCAGGGACAACGCCGCCGATGCCGACACAAACAATATGATACCCTCGCTTCCGCAGCGCTAAGAACCAGGTCTAGCCGTGGGAAGGTGGTCACGTATTCGTCGACGTGCCGGGGCCTACGTGAAATAACCGGCGCGTCGGCAACTGAAGAGCACCCTATCCGCCACACAAGAACAGGGGGGGGGGGGGGGGGGGGACCCTTTCCTCCTCTTTCTGCATGGCGGCGACGGTGTTCTATGCAGTCACGTTATCTTGACTCTCTAGCGGCGTCAGCGGCATCCAGCGGTATCAGTCGGTCGCTGCTAGCGCTGGGGGGATGAAAGGGGGGAGGAGCTGGTTACGAGGCCGACGACAACGCCGACGACGACGCGAAACCCAGGAACGGACGCCAAAGAGCTGCGCTCTAAAATGCAGTGTGGTTGTGCATGGAACCAGCCCTTTGTAGCAGCTATGAAATCTTCCCAGGCACAAACATGTGTGCCCTTCAATCGTTTATTGGAGATCCTGAAACAGATTATAGCCCCTGGGAGCTGAATAAGGTGTGCAAGGTAGATTTCGGGCTATCTGAAATTTAATTTTGGCCAGTTTCCAACTGCTACGGAGGATTTGTGTGTTGGGGTACTCCATGCAAAAACAGTAGTCTCTTCGACAGATTTCTTTGGCGTTTTATAACCAGCTCTTTCCTGATTTTGTTGGAGAGGGAAGTGTAATTGGCTGCTATAACCGTGACACGCACTGATCGGTACCGACCGCGTTGTGGGCAAACTGACCACCATGACAGGTGGCAATTAAATTGATGACTGGTCGCAACGGGTCGCTCGGGAAGATAAACCTGGGTCGCACAAGCACCTGTCATCGGAGGGCAGTGGCGCATCGCTCAACCAATGCAGCGCTGCGACAGGAGGGATACGAGGACTCCCAGGGATCTATGAATGTAAAGTCGAGAGTGACCAATTCCGCACATATGTGCATTAACGCGTCACTTCTATCACGTCATAGTCTCAAGGTAAAGCTTAAGGGACCACTCCAATTTTTCATGCCCGATTCTAATGCACATGTCAGTTTCAGCCGAATTTTTCCGGAAAAAAGGTGCGCGTTAGAATTGAGTAAATAGAGTACTTGAATTTGTACGATTGGTATTTATATAATTTATATATGTGGGTATATAAATAAGCTGATAACATAATGTGGTGACTGTGTTCAATTCTTTGTGGATTGAGAGAGCAAGTTTCTTGAGAAATTGGGGTTGCAATTTTTTCGCCGCATTGTAATGAGTCAGGAATATTACAAAGTACTGTAACCGCGTTTTGTTACATCGAAACAGTTGCAGAAACCCATTTTTCGAACTCAGTTTAGGAAATGTTTGTCGATTTTTTTTTTTTTGCCCTTGAGCATTATGAAAATGCTGGTGGAAGGCGCTAGTGGCTTCAGTGCTAGCTCCCCTTCGTACTATTGTGAAGTTTCCTCATGTTTAGCTAGAGCACTCTAACCAAATTGTGTGCCAGTAATGTCTGCTAGTTAAAGCGTTTTGCATTGGAATCGCACGGCAAAAAGGCAGAAAGACCTATCCGCGTTTTCGCATCAGTGAGCGGAATACAGCGCGAGACATTGTTTAGAGAGTGTTTACATAAGGAATGAAAGCTCAGAAGGAATTGCGGGTTGTGTTTTTTATTGTAGTTTGCCGTTTTCTCTCCAGATTGCTTTTCTCTCCAACTTTTTATTTTAAATACGAAGATATTAACGGCAATAAAGAAGCGAAATTAACTATCATGAAAAACTTACTGCAAAAATTGATCCAGGACTAGAATAACATTTTTTCATGTTGGTCATTTTTTTCAGCTTCTTTTATTTCAAATACACATTACTTTTAATGAAATGTGTTTCATTAATGCATCACTTTTTTTTTAAGTCTACTCGTTCTCTCAAACTGCTTACTGGAAGCTTCGGATGAAACTAGTGATTTAGTAGACAAGAAAATACACAATTTAAATGATGAAGCCCACACATAGGCGTCCACGCGCAAGTACATACAGTGTTACTGGGGGAAAAAGCATTCCGGTGCTGTATATTGCGTGACGACGATTTCAGGTGGTGCTGGCACGAAGCGCGTCTAGATAGAAAAAGAAAACACCTGCCTAGCAGGCCATCACCCCGCATAAGCAAACACGTTCTTGCTTGACCTCGACTGAAGAATACTAATAGCAAAAAAAAAACAAAACAAAGGCACACAGGCAAGAAGCTTTCGGTTCCCCGAAGCAGTCCCAACAGGGCTGCAACGCCGTTACGAGATCACGCACAAAGCGTAGACTGCCGTCAGACTGCGTGTCTCTTGCATAATGAACCATTAGCGAGAAGACCACAGCCATGGAGGGGTCGCGAATCGCGGTCGTTTTGCAAGCGACATTCAAGCCTCATGACGCAGCTGTCACTGACACCCGAAATGCCCTATCAACGAGGCAGCCATGCGGCTCCTACTTATGACGCGCAATCGCACTAAACATCGTGTCCATCCTATTTCTCAGTTCATGGGCGCCTTTCTATGAGCTAAGCAAAGCGTATGTTTTTAGTTTGGCCACACATCGGGCACAATTTTTGTGCCTTGATTTTTTCTGTGGGTTGGGAGAACCTTGTGCTAGCTTTGCCATGCCTGATGTACTTACGTCACTGGCTTATAACTGCTAGCCATTTCTGAAATGCAGGAGGAAGGTTTGTTTCAATGTCGTCGTCGCGCGAATGTATGCAAATGCGGCGCGAACAGCACACGAACTTCCCTTCTAATTTCTCCGGCGGGAGAACTGTTGTTTCAACTTGAAATATGCTTTCAGAGAAACAGAAGCGTACTGTTTTAAAAACAGTCTTTGTTTCTGTGGTAGATAGACCTCGGTAGGCAACAGCCTTCGAACCAAAAATAGACTCTGAAATTTATTGCAGGCCTTTGTGCTTCATTGCACTGTAGGGTAGCATTTCTCTGGGACGGCATTAAAACGAATGTTTCTTTTTTTGACAACTCGCACGACGTTAAATAAAAGATGCATATCATGTTCAATTTTGACTTCAAGTGTAGATAATACACACTGTACACTAACCCCTTGCTTACGCACAGAAATGTATCAACAACATTTGTTTTGAAAGGATACATTATAGGGTAAGTCCAGTAAACAATTACCTCAGTATTAGTCTATTCTCACCAGCTTAACTAATATTAAATCCAGCTTTTATTCATGTCATAATGAAACCATTTATACGGAGCAGCAGAACCTTCCCCAAATGCATGGATATTGAGTGAGTCAAAGAACGCACTGGAGGAATTTGAGCGATTTTCACTGGCTTGTGCACACAGTTAATTTATTGAATGAGTCTAATATCTTTACCATGCACTGTCCTGTCTGCGCTTTTAAGCCCTCCCCATTCACGAGCCTTGAATTTTTGTGGATGGACACTAGCGACACTATGGTTATCAGAATACCTCGACTTATTTTTCTGGTGGATATATTTTCGAAGTTCATGGTGCCATGTACAATGACGTAGCAGTTCCTTAGGACGCACACGTTCTTACAGTGCAAGAGACATGTGCTGTATGCTGTCACGTGTGAAATGTATGTGACTGAGTTTGTGAAAAAAGCAACTTTGTATCGCCTATACTTAGTTTTGGGGGGAAAAATAAAAGGGTATGACCAGAAGAAGCAGATCCACGAAAATTCCAGTCACGTCACGTGACAGTCTAAGTGCTAGTCAAAAATATATTTCAGTCACATCAATTCTACTTTGCACACTCTGAAAATCCTGGAAATTGGTGATAGGCTCCTTTTGTGCATGTATGTTTTGATGGACAATGAATGTTGGGTAATTCCTGACTTCTTCAAATGTTGGTGTATGCAAGATGTGCTTGCAGGAAGACAGTGGATAATTTAAAGTTGGCTTGTATGAATATATTATCGAGTTGAAAACACAAAAACAGTACTTTCCCTGAAAATGGAGTTCTTATAAGCTAGCATAGGTCAAAAGAAGAAATGCAGGTGTCGCCACTTTGCCCGTTTTCACAACCGAACTGTGATAGGACTACTCATTTTTTTTTTTTTTGCATGGATCTCAGAGGCTTGGATACCCCTCAGAAGGATGATCAACGAGTTACTCTCACTGCAGACGTCCCAAGTTTGAACCAGGAGGCGGGAAAATTTCAAATCCAGTTTCCTCGGCAGTAAATGCGTCTTTTTCTGCCGAAAACTATCAGGATACCTGAGATCAGAAATCTGCCTTTACGAACAGCGAAAAATCGATGGCAGTCTCTTGAAAGTCCCTTCAAGATGGAAGTCTTTAGGGTGCTGCAGAGACTGAAAGAAAGCGGCATGGGTCCTCGGTTAGGTTCGTTGTAGCGACCACAGAATGGTAAGGTCTCGTATTAGCTGAGACTTGAAGAGAGAACAGAGGAAACTAGTGAAGCGGAAGGCTATTAACGAGTTAGCATTAAGGTAAAGCAGAGGAATACAGGCTTTCCTGCTTTAATTGAAGAAGACGACCGTAATGTTGAAACAATGAACGATAATCTGACAGCTATCGTTACGCAGTGTGCCGTAGAAGCAGGCGGTAGGATGGTTTGACAGGATACCGGCAAGCTATCTCAGGAGACTAAAGATCTGATTAAGAAGCACCAAAGCATGAGGACGTCTAACTACAAAAAGAGAATAGAATTAGTAGAGTTATCGAAGTTAATAAATAGGTGCAAGGTAGTCGACATCAGAAATTTTTACATGGAGAAAATCGGGCATGCTCTAAAGAGCGGAGGTAGCCTAAAAGCATGAAAGAGAAAACTAAACATAGGTAAAAACGAGATGTATGCGCTAAGAGACAAAGAGGGCAATGTCATTAGCAGTATGGATAAGATAGTTAAAAGGGCCGCCGCGGTGGCTCAGTGGTTATGGTACTCGGCTGCTGACCCGAAAGACACGGGTTAGATCCCGGCCGCGGGGGTTGAATTTCTTTGGAGGAGAAATTCTAGAGGCCCGTGTACTGTGCGATGTCAGTGCACGTTAAAAGAACCCCAGGTGGTCGAAATTTCCAGAGCCCTTCACTACGGCGTCCTTCATAGCCTGAGTTGCGTTTGGACGTTAAACCCCATAAACCAACCAACCAACACTGTTACGCATTGCAGACAGTTTAATGTGATAGGCCTGGAAGTATGAAGTCTGGACTGATATTTTCACCAATTTATTTTTCTGTAGTGTTTCCTAATCACGCGACAGCAACACATCTCGCAAAGTTTCAGACCCCCAGAAACAATAATAAAAGAAGAAAAATAGTAATCCAAGTTTCCTCTAGGAGTTGGCAGCCTAGGCGTGCTCGGGTCATGTATAACTTACAAGCAAAATTTCTGTTTGCTAGAAAGGTCTGGACTGCAAGGTAAGGCAGGTAGACGCATGAGGGTGCGCATTTTGTAAAGCATTATGGAGTTCGTTACTTTTTCTAGGAGTTTCCTTTCAGCAGCATAACCGAGATGTTTCGATAACAGCGCCGCATCGATATGAAATATGTCTATATTTCCTTGCATTGAAGCTTTAAGTTGGTGACCCGCTGCAAAGAAAATGGGAAGGCACGCATCCGTAATAACAATAACATTTAGTTAGTTTAGTTGCTGTGATTTAAATATTTGCCAGAAATCTCTATATTAATGTTTCCTTCAACGTAGTGTGTTTATAACTTCCTTTCCGCTTCTGTTGACGTGAGAATGAGCAGCCAGCTCTGCTCAAGATTTCCAACGTCTTCTCTCAGACACACTAAGAAAAAAGAGGTCGTAAGGGAAGCGCTCTTTGTTTTTGTTTTTTATTCGCCACGAGTAGACGCCCTGCTACGACAATAAAATGGTGCCTGTCGTAAACTGGGTTCCGCGAAGTGCTAAACCTAATTTCTTCTCTGCCAGGAACGTTCCGTTCCAAGTTTGAGCCTGCATAGGTGTTCCTTATTCCGAACTTTCTATGGCTAGATTCTATTTGCATAGAGCGAATTTGAATTTGGCGTTGAACTTGACTACCGCTAGTACGGACTCGGTGGGAAGGCTTCTTTACGGAAACTTTTATGTGTCAGTTTCACGAAAGAATGTGCATTAAGCCACTGCTTGATCTTAAGTTGAGAACTTTAGCATTCAGATGCGCCTTTGTTGGTGGCTCGAAAGGTTTTGGAGGAGCCTGTAAACAAGGAATTATAATAGTACAAACCATCCGATCATCCCAAGAGAAGCAGAAAGTGAAGTGATGCTTTTGTGTGCCGTGAACTAGAAGAAAGAGAGACTAGACTGCCATGCAAAAAGAGATGGCGTCTCACCCAGGCTATATATTTAGGAACCTTTGAGTATTTATATAATTAGCACTCGACCACCTTAAACTTGCCTTAAAAATATATCTGATGGCATCTACGGTGCGTCTGTGATTGGCCTTTGTACCTCCGATCCCATTTTCATTCAACAGTTGAGCCTTCAAAAGACAATAACTTAAAAGAATTCACAGAGACATCTAATTAAATTATGCGTTGACAGTGCGATAGCATTAGCAGCCATTGATGCCTTTACCAGAAATGGCGTAACTTAGGATCTTTTGATTTCATTCCGATCAGTGGGAATGCTCCCGTTTGATTACATCACTTTCCTTCAGACAATGAGGCTCCGGTCGGATTATGTCACTTCCCTCGAGGCAATGTGCGAATTTTGAGACCAACGACATATTTTTAAACGTGGACGAAGATCGTAAATACAAAGGGAGGTTGTTATTATGCTGTTGTCTTGCCGCAACCCGAGCTCAAATGAGACGGAGCCAACAAAAGTAGTTCTGGCCTTGACTACCTTGCTCGTAATTACAACTGTAATTTAGGATCTTTTTCTTTTTCCGGAAATAAACCTGACGCTACAACAGACAGCTTGTAGGTGGCCTGTTTTCATGGCTACGGAGCAAGTGAGTTAAGACCCAGGGCACTCTAGTCTTCAAACTGTACGTCATAAGGTACACTACAGAAGCGTAGGTGCAACATATAAAAAAAAAACGTCGATATAAGCGTTACACTAAGGGAACATGGAATTAAATAGCTTCCATCTTTAGACTCGGGATATGAATGCCTTTTATCAGTGATACCTTTGCATGCTAGGCTAATAAATTTTCCATACAGACAGTTCCTGAATGTACGCCACGGCCACAGGCCCCTGGACGTTTTTGCTCCGTTTCCTGACGTCTCAAACCTTCCTGTTTGTTAAGCACGTTATACGATACGCCAGAGAGCATACAAAGCAAGTCGAGCATCTCAGCGCAAAGGTAAAGTTATCGTTGCCATATGAATGCTCGTGTGTCAACAGCAAGCGATTCTGGGATTTCTTTTTTTGGTTAATCAGAGGAGCTAGCAGTGTGAGCAAACTGATGAAGTGGGCTCACTTAAAGGTTGTTCACGACAGGGTCCACAACATCAAAGAAGAATAGCGCAGAAAAGATTTGCTCAAAACGTCCTTTTTTTCCCAAGAATTAAACAGGCTAAAATGTGCTGTTTCTAATGACGTGTCAAATGATTCATTTGTCTATTTGTTGCAATCGTTGTGGCTTATCTACACTGTTCGGTTTTTTCACTTGTACCTATACTAAACTGGTGTGCCCTCCTCCCCCTCCCCCAATTTGTAATGTCATAAGCTGATGTTGTTGGTACACTGATAAATAAACACCTCGTTTTCGGCAAGAAGCGAACAATAAGAATACCTTTTATTTGAGAATTTAATATCATCCCAGAGCCGTAACACCTTAGATTTGTGGTTAGTTTTGGGCTCTCTGGGAGTGTAACGGGGACAAGGTCAATACCGCTTAGCCGAGCGGACAAGTTTTTCTGACAACTCGAAGTTTGAAATACAACCGCAAACTCGGCCAGGACAAGTGCACGCCTCTACAGGCGCCATGGGAGCTTTTTCCATTGTACGCGCTGGTCGGCAATAGTCACAGCGAATAAAAAAGAACGGGTATAGAGAGTGCGAAAAAGAAAATCATGCGAGGTGCGGGGACAATTTACTTCCTCTGACCGCTCCTCCCGTGGCTCCCCTGGTCTCGGAAAAAGGAAAGCAGCGGCAGAGTTGAATCTGGAAACGCACTCTCGGTCGCTTCTGCCACGGACAGTTTGCTTAGCGCGACAACACTCCACGTCTTTGGAAATTCGAGCTTGTCCAGCGGCTCGAGCGGATGCGCCGATCTCGAGCAGCGGGCGGAGGCCCGTTTCTATGGCGATGGAGCTCGTATGCCCCGGAGCGAGCCGCCAACACGGACGTCAGCGGCCGTTGTTAGCGACTGTCCGACGCACTTCCGTTGCCACCCGCGTGTCCTCCTTTGAGGCCGCGGTGCCTAGTTTCCAACTGCCCCCAGATTACTCGATGCCCCACTGCTTGCTATCCTCTTTGATCACGGATACTTCCAGCGCAGGGAACCGTTGTTACTTCGTACTTATTTATTTATTTGCTGTCTACGTTACATTTTGCAGAGTCGTTTCTCAGCTTCCTGTTATGTTGCTCTCTCGGTATATTGAGCTCCAGCTGCAGCAAGCGGAGAAAGTTATAGGCTCTGTGGTGATGTCTGAAGCTGTTAGTGCGGTTACAAGTGCCTCATTGCTCTCTGAATGAAAAGGTTGGTTTGGTTTTTGGGGTTAACGTCCCAAAGCAACTAAGGCTATGAGGGACGCCGTAGTGAAGGGCTCCGGAAATTTCGACCACCTGAGGCTCTTTAACGTGCACTGACATTGCACAGTACACGGGCCTCTACAATTTCTCCTCCAAAGAAATTCAACCGCCGCGGCCGGGATCGAACCCGCGTCTTTCGGGTCAGCAGCCGAGCACCATAACCACTGAGCCACCGCAGCGGCCTAAATGAAAAAGGACTAGGCAGTAAATAGGTCAAGGTTATTCTTCTCAAATATTGTCTTTGATTGTGGTCCGATGTCTTGAGAGCATTTACTATTAGCCTGCGCTCCACAGTCGTTCAATGTCTGCGGCCTTCTGCTACTGAAAATAGCATTGCTGGTTCGCACGTAATTTTAGCCGCCGCCTTTTGAAGCACAGGGTAAGCAAGAACGCTTGCGTACTCCCGTTTTTCGGTCTTTAAAATACTACGCGTGGTTCTTAATTCCGCTACAGTGGCATGCCTAATCACTTATTGGTACCTTCGAAACGAATAACTTCTTTCATTTTTACCGTTACAGCGCTACAATCTCGAACTCCTATGGGTCAGCGGTCGGGCTGTTGCCAGACATGTAGGACATTTACGGTATACTTTAAATTGAAGAGACCTGCCTTTAATAAGCATATACGCCTGCAAGCGTTCTCATCATTGCCATCTCCGCACACCACAACAGTTCCTCAGGTGAGGTCCGATAGCCCTGTCTCACGCCAACCGCTGTCATCCTCTCCCCCAAACGCTTCTCCTAATCTGCCTAGACCTTACCCTCCGTCACCTCTTGCTACTCTTCCCATTACTTGGGATTCAGTCAGTTACCATAAGGATTCGGTTTATGGGAGTTTAACGTCCCAAAACGACTCAGGCTATGAGGGGCGCCGTAGTGAAGGGCTCCGGAAATTTCGACCCCCTGGGGTTCTTTAACGTGCACTCACATCGCACAGCATACGGGCCTCTGGAATTTCGCCTGCCGTGGCCGTTCGACTGCCGTGGCCGGGATCGAACCCGCGTCTTTTGGGTCAGCAGCCGAGCACCATAACCACTGAGCCACCGCGGCGGGGCACCATAAATGACCATCGGTTATCTGCTCTCGATATGAAATGCGCTACCCATATCTATATCCTCCTCTTGATCGTGAATGGTCTTGTTTTCTAATTTAAGCTGCTTTCTTTTTTCTGCAGAGTGACGTTATCAATATTTTTTTTTTCATTAAGATGCCACTGTGCAATTCGTTCACAATATCTAGTTCGGTCTCATGCTTCGGAAGGGAACAGCAAGGATCTCGCCTTACACGCGGCTTAGAGATGGCTTTTTCTGCCGTTTCAAGGTAATTGTGAATATTTAGATTTGTATCTTAGTTCCATTTTATTGCAGTCATTACGGAAATCCTAGAGTTTGCGCGCCTGCCAGCAAAGAAAAAGAGCTTTGCCTTTGGTTCACTGCATGAAAGCCCAAGGGAAAAGCGCAGCTCTAAAAATTACTGCGCTCTTGCAACCGACTATAGCGGAGCAATGGAAACCTTTATAAACGCGGAAATAATTCTACGAAAAGAATATGTTTCAAGTAGATGCTTCTGAAGCAACAGTTGCACTTGTCTAAAGGTTTGTTTTCCAGGCGGTACTTAAAAGCGCTTGTTCGGTGGCGCAGGCGCTTGAAATGCAGGCCGCTAGGCTTTACGGTGTGTTCGTCTAGGCCTCGAGATATGCTTTACTGTTTCAAACAGATGAATGTCAGGAATGAGAAGTGTTCGAGATTTTCTCCGGCTGAGCTCTGCGGTAAAGCCAGCAAGTAGCTGCCCTTAAGAGCGCCTAAAGGCTTAAACTCTTGCGACACATGCCACAAAGCAAATAAAAGTCGTCCGGCTGAGAGAGCGCTTAAATTAATCGTAAAAATGACTTCCAGGTTCGGTTATCCTTAAACAAGATTTCAATAGGACGTTTTAAGCCGAATGAGGGAGACTGTCTTCAAAAACATCCACTAGAAGAGTGAACGCATTTCTATTTCATTGCCCTTTTTGAAGATAAAAAAAGAAAAAGAAATGTGAGCCTAAAATGAGCATGGCTGAATTCTGTCTGTGTTTCCGCTGGCTGAACGCACGAAGAAGGCAAGTATCGAAATGTGCATGCTGAATATCCTAACAAATCGGGAGTGTTAGCGCTATTTCGCTGAACTGCGTTCGTTTTCTTTTATTAGCAATTCCAAATACGAGACAGCAATTTGCGATCTAGTAGTTATGAGAGAGAAAGTGTTCGCGACGAAAAAGGTAATCTTCAGTCAAATGCGCACGTCCGGTGAGATTTAAAGGTGCTTTAACGCACAACTAAAACTTAGTTTCAACACTTGTGGCACTAGTCCATCAGGCAATGCACGGATCAGGCTGAATTTCTGACATTTTTAACGCCTTCAAGCACCATCTAGGTAACCAGTACTTTCCATTCTATTAGCTTATAGAAAGGACTTAACAGAGAACACAAGCCCGAATTACTGAATAGTTATGATAGCGAAATTAATATCATTAATATTTTATTATGTTTACCATTAAAAGCTTAACGAACTGTTTTCTAGAAAGCGCCTAATAATAGTGCTGAGACCCATCTCGAAATGTATGTACATGTGCGTGTGTTTCGCTCAATCTATTTTACCCTCAGCCGGAGTAGCCTGCTGAACAGATTACCAGGCTAACATATCACGTCATCATCAAAAATTACCTCCTCCTCCTTCTGAGAAACCCAAATGTGGTTTGCAAAAACACTAGAAAGTTCCTAACATTAGTGCCAAAACCTTTCGCAGCAGCTGAACTGTTGTTTCCAAAATCATGCACTCTAACCAAGGTCAAGCGTCAGCAGAACCTAGGATTCAAATCTTCAGCACAGTGCATTATCGATCAATCATTATTGTTTATCTTTATTTTCGTGACCGTTCTTTGTATGGCCATCAATACCTGTAATTAAGGACAACTTTTTAAAACTGCGCATGCGCGGCAAGGAGAGGAGGAGGGTCGCGGTGTATAAATGATGGTGATGCGGCGGTGTAAAAAACACACTGTCATGGCGGCCAAGGCGAACGAGGCCGACGCTGTGCGGCCGGGGATATACCGTACTACTCGCTACGTATATCCTGGCATAGCTGAGCTAAGCCTCTGCCAATTTTATTAATGGCCAATAATCTGACTTGATACAATCGACACCCGGCCGTCTGCGTGCACTGATGAAAATGGTGCGGGCATCTGCCAACTTCAGTCTTTGATCTTTACTACGGTAGAAGCTTTTCTAAAATGAGCCGAATGCGTATATTAGATTATTTGTCGACACAACAGCTCTTTTCTGACTCCTATATTTGGCTGGTTTCGCGCAGTACCCGTCGTATCGTGCGCACATTTTTCTTCAATTACAGAGCACTGACGCCGATTGTCGCCACATATATCCAGTATGTTCACTGTTTTATTCTTGTCATTAATCCGAACATGAAATCACAAGGAAAAGTAAAGCATTCGTCTCTTAGGAACAAAAGGCAGGAAAGCCATCTACATTAAGAGCACGGAATCTTGTTTCGCAAATTGAAATGCACGTGGGCTGCTGACCCGAAAGACGCGGGTTAGATCCCGGCCGCGGCGGCTAGAATTTCTTTGGAGGAGAAATTCTAGAAGCCCGTGTACTGAGCGATGTGAGTGCACGTTAAAGAACCCCAGGTGGTCGAAATTTCCGGAGCCCTTCACTACGGCGTCCCTCATAGCCTCAGCCGCTTTGGGACGTTAAACCCCATAAACAAACTAAACAAACGAAATGCACCTGCTTTGATTTTAATGCTCGAAAGCTCAATATTCATGTAGGCGGCCTGTGCCGCCAGCCTTCTTTTATTAGCCCTTCTATTTATTTCCCGTTACCACCCAACCTTATTCTGGGCCACCAAACTCGCCATTAACAGTTGCTGTCTAGGCCGAAGGCACTATAGAGAGAATGAGAAAAAGATGTGCGCCTTTGCGCTGCGGCCAGAAGTAGGCATAGTTGCGCGGCAACATTGCGTTGCTCTTTGCGATTCATTTGGACCGGAAAACCGCACAAAGAAAGACATTCCGCACTTTCTTCGGAATCAACGCTGACTGCGTTCTCGCTGTGAGGCGCATTCTTGGAGTTCCGCCTTTCATTCCGGCCCGGTCGGCTACTTTCAGAGCCGCAGCGCTCTTCGGACTACCTTCTGCGGTAATATTCATCCGAATAGCTATAGTTTCTTCCAACTTCGCCTGCTTCTGGATTCTACTAAGTTCGGAAGAAAACTCCGTGAAATGAATCGGCTTCATGCATTATCGCCCTAAGCGTGTTATTACTTGTCCCATACTGTATACGAGATTTCCCTAGCTGCTTACAGTACGTGAATGTATTGATGTTGACTTGTTTGTTCTCTGCCATATGCTACGAAGCTTAGGCATCGGACTTGCGTGGCTCAAAACTGCCTCCACTTTTCCAAACACACAAAAGATGCATATTATGAGAAAGCTTCAAAAAACTTAGAAAATCGTTTAATGACCGTAAGCTTTGCTTTACATAAGCAACATTATGTTAAGGAATGGAAGTTTGATGAACCATTCAAAAGATGCCTAATTTGAAGCATCCATAGCTTCAGCACTAGTTAATAAGTTCAGAGAGATGCGACAGGTAGGTTAGTTCGGTCAATACCATTATCCCAAAGACAATTAATGCCAGCAAAGCAAGAATATACACGGTTATTTTATTAACCTTCACATATTTTATTTTAAACATTGTGAGAGAGACATCAGTGCTGTTTTGATATAAATCTTCTAGCAAGACGGACATTATAAACCTGATATGGATAAGTAAACAATCAGTTAACTGAAATTAACTAATAAACTTTTCATTTTTGTTTCTAAGGAAAGGTTATATTGTGAAATCGATGGCCGTTGACATCAAAACTGAGCTGTGGTTTTAAATTTTCCGAATGGGCAATGCGGCCCCAAATATCGAACGTCGAAGATACGCATTCGAAAGCTCATTGAGTTGGAGATCCCCCTTTGAAGATTTATAAAATGCATCCCTCGCCGTTCTTATCCATGAAATACAGGCGCAGTTTGTGTATTCGGTGCCGTAGGAGAAGTTAACTTGATTTCCGCGACGATTCCACGCGCAGTGACACCATTTTTTAAATGTGCATTTTTGACGTTCGTTAATTCCAGCCACATTGTCAATTAAGAAAATTAAAAAAAAGGGGCTCACCTTCCTTGTTGACGGCCATTACTTTCACAAAATAACCGTGCCCTCTCAAATATAAAATAAAAAGTTTATTAGACCATTTATTTCATTTATCATCTAATTATTGATACATATGAGGCAAAATATACCAGCTTTGCTGTACAATCCACATCGACAGACCGCAGCGACTTGTCTAATAAAGGTTCTAAATAAAATTTGCAAAGCTTAAAAAAATTACCATGTATTATAAGACGGCCAACTATAAAATAAGGTCGCGATGGCTCAGTGGTTACGGTGCTCGGCTGCTGGCCGGAAAGACGCGGGTTCGATCCCGGCCGTGGCGGCTGAATTTCGATGGAGGCGAAATTCTAGAGTCCCGTGTACTGTGCGATGTCAGTGCACGTTAAAGAACCCCAGGCGGTCGAAATTTGCGGAGCCCTCCACTACGGCGTCCCTCATAGCCTGAATCGCTTTGGGACGTTAAACCGCAATAAACCAACTATAAAATAAGGCCGAAAAAAAAATCTCACACCATCATACGAGGTGATGCGATTAGTACACGTTAGCAGTATTATTAGTATAATTCGCTTTTACATTAATCGCCTTCTCACTGCGTCTTGAATTGTCTATAGCCGTCGCTTCTGTGGTGGTGGAGGCTTCTGGATTGTGCTGGTGGATGCAGTTTATTGCGAGAGGGGGTGGGAGGAGTCTGATAGGTTGGAGATGCATTTTTAACAGCGGGTGCCAGGAGGTGCTACCAACGGAGGATGCTTCCGGAGTCTGGACGTGGTGGAGAACGTCTTAAGGGTTTAGATGGGTGAGGCTTTTGGAGGGTGTAAGTGGGTGAAGGGTGGGTGGTGGGCGAAGACTTGACGCTGGGATATGCTTTCTCCGGCGCATACTCGAACGTGTACTCATCGGAGGCTCTGCCGGGTGGTGGGTTGAGTGTGGCGGTAGGCGGGGGCCTTGTTATGGTGAAGGGAGAATGTTTTCGGGTGATGGTGGACGTTTTGGAAGGTTAAAGCATGTGGAGGGTGGGGTTTGGTGTAGTCTCGCAGGTGGGAGATCCGGCACCCACCGGAAGGTGGTTCCTCCGAACACTGCTTTTTCAGCCAACGGATTTTTTGGGTAAAGTGGATTATACTGATAACTCTGTAGATATGCAAAATTTGTTCACACCAGTTAATCTAGCGGTACTGGAATACACTGTAGGACACTGCCTTCATAGCTATCTATGCATATGATAAGGAACTCATTGCGAAAAACAGCAGTGCTTAACACATTTTCGCTCATGGATCAGCTATCTTGAATGAGTAGCCGTAGTAATAATTAAGATCGTCGAGTGTCAGGTGACGCTATGAGCTTAAAGGTGCAGTGAAGGAAAATCTGAACTCGACTTATTTGCCACGGGAACTCGATCTACACGTTCCGAGCATTCTTTGAAACTTCGACTTCTTGCCCTGTGGGGCCGATTTCGATAATTAAATTGGGTTAACGTCCGGCTCCCACCTTTTTTTCTTAATTCTCCCCGTACGGTGGGCGGAGTCGCCCAACGCGTGGAGTGCCTTTCAGCCAGCTTCCTGTAGGCTTTGCTTTCGCTTTATTTTGTTTTTTAGGTTTCCGCGAATAAATAGTTTCATTCGCAGAAAATATAGCCGCAAAATAAGCCCGCAGAAATAAAAATACGCGCGGACTATTTGCTACTACGCATTACTACGTATTACTCCGCCGATGGCAGAGCGGCAAGCCTCCACGGAGCTGGCTGAAACGCACTCCACGCGTTCGTCGACTCCGCTCAGCGTACGAGGAGAATTAAAAAAAAAAGGCGGGAGCCGGACGTTAATCCGATTTAATTAGGGAAATCGGCCACACAGGGCAATAAATCGACGTTTCTAAGAATGCTCGGAACGTGTAGATTGAGTTTCTGCGGCAAAAAGACGAGTTCAGATTCCTCTTTACTGCACCGTTAATAAATTCGCTGAAATAACATAGTGATGGCTTCTGCAAAAGATGAAAAGTTCCACGTCACTGGGAGAGACCACTGTCCTGCATTCGACTGATCCCGTATAATGGGGGTCGGGGGGGGGGGGGGGGGGGGGCATAACTGTTTTTACACTGACGATAAACTTCCTGAAATACTTTTAGGAGTGAAACTTCGCTGGAATACATTGCTTTGCTCGATAAAGAACTCGGCGTAACAATGTTTCTTATCGCGCTGATAAAATTATATATTGTAAGCACAACATGCGACCTTCGTCTTCATCTGTACATATCCATCATCATCGCTCGAAGCACAACATGCGACCTTCGTCTTCATCTGTACATATCCATCATCATCGATCATCTTCTTCTTCGAAGGGTTGGTCGCCATACTTGCGGGTGCCATTAAAGCTCGCTCCATCCTGCGCTCTGTCTCCTGTCTCACAAGTGGTGGAGTGTGCTCTCGATCCCTGCGTCCTCTACGCCGCCAGACTGCAGCTACGTTCCGGTCGCCACCTGCTCGTACCATCCGCACCGATGGATACCGCCAGCGACAACACCACTCGTACTCCCGGTGGGCCCCCCGTTCTTCTTCCTCTCGATTCGAACCGTCTGGAGCCAGCGATGATGAGCCAACCCGGTTCTTCCCAATCTTCTGGACACCCCACTTGGACCATCACCACACTCCAGCGCGAGCCTCCCATTTTTGCTGGTCTTCGTGGGGACGATGTCGAGGACTGGCTCGACCAATATAACCAGGTCAGTGCCTATAATCGTTGGGACTCAGCGATGAAACTTGTAAACGTGTCGTTCTACCTCACTGCCGTGGCCAAGACTTGGTTCGTCAACCACAAAGATGCCATCCCGGACTGGGCTCACTTCTCGGCACAGATACGACAAATCTTTGGCACATCTGGTGCAAGCCCCGCTGTCTACAAAAAAAAACTAGATACGCGCGTTCAGCTACCCGGTGAGTCCTACACATCCTACATTGAAGACGTGCTTGCCCTGTGTCGACGTGTCAACCGCGCTATGTCAGAGAACGATCGGGTACGTCATCTTCTGAAAGGGCTTGGGTCATTTGCCTTCAACACGCTTGCTGCTCAGAATCCAACGTCAGTCCAAGACATCCGAACAACTTGCCATCGTCTTGACGAGCTTCAGTCACTTCGATTAAAAGACACCTGGGACACCCCACTTTCACCTGACGTGGACTTACGCTCCCTCATTCGCTCCATTATCCGGGAGGAACTGCACGGCTCCACCTTACCGCCAGTTGATTCCCACCCGCCTCCAGCCCCGTCGTCCTCGCCTTTGCGTGATCTCATCAAAGACGAGCTCGCTTCGGTCACTCGCCCCTTGGCTGCGGAACCACCTGTACCGCGTTTTGTGCCTACCTATGCCCAGGTTGCTGCGATGCCTCCTGCTGCTGTTTACCCGTCGCATCCACAGCCCGTCCAGCAAACTCCGGTCTCTGTGTCCCCGAGCCCCGCTATGTGTCCTGTTTGGAGTCCGCCTGCACGTCGGCCGGTATGTCACTACTGCGGAATTCGCGGGCACGTTGCCCGTGTGTGCCGTCGGCGTCAACGCGACGAGCGCGAGTGGTACCCAGACTTTCGCAACGGAGCTACGTACTCGTCACCTGCTTACCGTCCGGCGTTTGCCTCCAGTCCTCCTCGTCGCCCATCGTACGGGGACTTCTCCCAAGACGCTCCGCACTCGTCGTACGCTTACCGCCCACCGTTTGCTGACCCTACCAATTATCGTCCCTCCTATTCCTCTACCTCTCCGGACCGCTCCTCGACCGACAGGCCGTCGCGCCGCCGCTCCCCATCGCCTTTCCGCCGCTCGTCGTCGCCTCTACGTCCACCATCCTCCCAGACAACTGGCCACACGGAAAACTAAATTGTGCAGTTTCCGGAGGTAAAACTGCACCGCTCGCCGCCCTCTCAATTCCTCCTGCACAGCCATCGAACATGTTAACCGTTGACATTGAAGGCACTGTAGTAGAAGCATTGATCGATACGGGCGCCGCCATTTCTGTAATTAGTTCTGATTTATGTTCTCGTCTTCGCAAGGTGCGCACCCCTTACAGTGGTCCTTCTCTCCGTGCTGCCAATGATGAATCAATGCGTCCTTCCGGATTGTGTACGGCACGAGTCACTATCGACGGCATCCTGCACTACATAGTGTTTGCTGTGCTTCCCTCCTGTGCTTATCCCCTCATCCTCGGCTGGGACTTCCTCCACTCTGCGCAAGCTGTAATTACCTGCTGTCCCCCCACTCTACAGGCTTCTGGATCCGACCTTTCAGCCGTTTCTGTTCTGCCTTCTCATCATCTGGTTACCACCGCTGATCATGTACTTTACCCCGGCTGCGAAGATGTCCTCTCTGTTGCTTCTGCCCACGTCAACGCTGGGGACGTTTTCGTCACACCAAGCCCCCGTGTTCTCTCAAGGGGCATCTTTCTCGTCGCGTCCCTGCTCCGCTTCACCAATGGGTCTTCACTACTGACTGCCTTCAACACTACGCCGGAACCCATTCTTCTGCGTCAAGGCACAGCCATCGCTTCTGTGGATACCACTCAACCTGTGGCCGTTCTTTCCTCTGCCCCATCAAGCTTCGCTCTTTCGACCCCTGCCTCTGCCTCTGCATCTATCTCAGCTGCTATCAGCCCCGGTCTCACCCCGACTCAAAAAGATGAATTGCTTGCCGTCTTGACCAAGCATGCCGCTTCCTTCGATACCCAGGCAACAACCTTGAGCCAAACCACCGCAGCTAAGCATCGCATCTACACAGATGGTTCGGGCATCATTCGACGTCGCCCGTATCGTGTGTCTTCTAGTGAGCGCAAGGTTATTCAAGATAACGTAGCCGACATGCTCAAGCGCCACATCATACGCCCTTCTTCGAGTCCTTGGTCTTCGCCTGTTGTGCTCGTTCAAAAGAAGGATGGCTCAGTACGCTTTTGTGTTGACTATCGCGCCCTTAACAAGATCACTAGAAAAGATGTTTATCCGCTTCCTCGGATTGATGACGCCCTCGACTGTCTTCAAGGTGCACAATTTTTCTCTAGTCTCGACCTAAGATCCGGATACTGGCAAATACCAATGCATGAGGCCGACAAGGAAAAAACTGCTTTCGCCACTCCCGACGGATTATACGAATTCAACGTTATGCCGTTCGGCCTATGCAATGCTCCGGCCACGTTCGAGCGCATGATCGACACCGTTCTCCGAGGCCTGAAGTGGAAAACGTGCCTATGCTACCTCGACGACATAGTCATTTTTTCTTCGACTTTTTCTGAACACCTTGTTCGTCTCGATGAAGTATTAAGCGCACTTTCTGAGGCCGGCCTACAGTTAAACACCAAGAAATGTTGCTTTGCTTCCACTTCTATCAAGGTACTCGGTCACGTCGTTAGCCAGAAGGGTGTAAAGCCTGATCCCGACAAAGTGGCTGCAGTTTTGCATTTTCCTCGCCCATCGCGCGTCAAAGACCTGCGCAGTTTTCTGGGGCTAGCGTCATACTTCCGGCGCTTCATACGCAACTTTGCCTCTATTGCGGCCCCTTTGCATAAGCTCCTCTGCGCTGACCAGCCGTTTGTTTGGTCTGAGGCCTGTGAGGTCGCTTTTACTACCTTAAAGAAGGCTCTCACATCTGATCCGATACTGGCACATTTCGACGACAATGCTCCAACGATTTTACACACGGACGCCAGTGGACACGGTATTGGTGCAGTTCTTCTGCAGCGGCAGCACTCTTCGTGCGAGCAAGTCATCGCCTACGCCAGTCGTACACTGACTGCAGCGGAGCAGAACTACACGATAACTGAGCAAGAGTGCCTCGCTGTTGTCTGGGCCATTCAGAAATTTCGCCCTTATTTGTACGGCCGCCAGTTCACAGTTGTCACGGACCATCATGCCCTGTGCTGGTTGTCCTCGCAGAAAAACTTGTCCGGCCGCCTCGGCCGCTGGATTCTCCGTCTCCAGGAATATGACTTTACCGTCACCTATAAATCGGGCAAGAAACACCAGGACGCCGATGCGCTATCTCGTTGTCCCCTCGCCCAAACCCAACCTCCGCATCCGCAACCCGTGTCCTCCGCATCCTCAAACTGCCAAACTACCCCTTCGACGGCTATTTCAACCTTGACCGCCGCACCCATTGACTTGATGCCAGCTCCCAGTCTTGGCGATCTCGCCTCAGCGCAGCGGGCCGACCCTTACTGCCGGACTCTTATCGACCGTCTGAGCGGTGCTACGCGGCCACCGAATGCCCGCCTACGTCGCCAACTTAACTCTTTCAAGCTAGTCGACAACATCCTTCTTTGGCACAATTACAGCCCCTTCGGTGACTCATGGGTGCCTGTCGTACCCCGTTCTCTTCGCCGAGAAGTTTTGCAGGCCTTTCATGATGACCCCCCGGCTGGCCACTTAGGCTTTCAGAAAACTTATGACCGCATCAAGCGCCGTTTCTTTTGGCCTGGCCTCTCAACCGCTGTTGGAAAATATATTGCGTCTTGCATCTCTTGCCAACGTCGTAAACGGAGCACGTCTGCCCCTGCGGGCCTTCTACAGCCTCTCCCCTGTCCTTTCTCCCCTTTTGAAGTCGTTGGGATTGACCTCTACGGTCCCTTACCATTAACACCAACGGGCAACCGTTGGATCGTCACTGCCCTCGACCACTTAACTAGATACGCTGAAACGGCCCCTGTTCCTTCCGGCTCTGCTTCAGAGATCGCCCACTTCTTCCTGAACGCCATCCTTCTGCGCCATGGAGCTCCTCGTGTCCTTATTAGTGACCGCGGCAAGTCCTTCCTCTCCAGCATCCTTGCCGAAGTTCTTCACGCCTCCAGAACCGTGCACAAAACCTCTTCAGCTTATCACCCTCAGACCAATGGGCTCACAGAGCGCTTTCATCGCACGCTGTCCGATATGCTAGCCACCTACATCCAGCCCGACCACACCAACTGGGACACCATGCTTCCCTTCGTTACCTTTGCATACAATAGTGCCGTGCAAAGAACCACCAACTTCTCCCCATTCTTCCTTGTGTATGGACGTCAACCTACCTTCACCCTCGAAGCGTCTTTCTTCTCCGCCCCCTCAACCTCTTCCAGACTCTCTCACGAACAGTTTACTTCTCGTCTTACCTACTGCCGTGCCATTGCCCGCCTGAATACCGACGCCTCCCAAGCCTCCCGGAAAAACACCTATGATCTCTCCCACCGTGCCATATTTTTTCACCCTGGTGATGAGGTACTGCTGTGGACACCAGTGCGTACCCCGGGATTGTGTGAAAAATTTTTGAGCCGTTATATTGGTCCGTATACTGTACTCGAACAAACGTCCCCGGTGAACTATCGCGTTGCCCCTGTTCATCCTGTTAATGATCGTCGTTGCCGAGGTGCCGAGATTGTTCATGTTTCCCGCCTCAAACCCTTTGCCCGTCGCCCTACTGGGCTCTAATCTGCGCCCGGGCCGGTCGCTTTCGTACGCGAGGGGAGAAAGTGTAAGCACAACATGCGACCTTCGTCTTCATCTGTACATATCCATCATCATCGCTCGAAGCACAACATGCGACCTTCGTCTTCATCTGTACATATCCATCATCATCGATCATCTTCTTCTTCGAAGGGTTGGTCGCCATACTTGCGGGTGCCATTAAAGCTCGCTCCATCCTGCGCTCTGTCTCCTGTCTCACAATATCCTGATATTTTTTCGTCTTTAAGCACGGGATTTCTGCGTATTCGTTTATCAAACCGTAACGTCCTTTGAAGTAATTGCTGTAAGGCAAACCACGTAAACAATAAATGAATACTGCCATACTGGTGAAGTTCTTCATGTATATAAGCAGGTTTATATTATAAACAAGTTCCTTAGGTGATGTCAAATCATAAGACGCCCACTGAAACAAAGGGAAGGCCTGGAAAACGCGAGCGAAGCCAAAATGAAGCGACAGAATCATGTTGCTCGATTTGATGCTCTGATGTAAGCTATAGCCGTTAGGAAAGGATTAGACGCTGTGCTGCGAAAATGAACCGTATCTGTCACAGTCGTGCTAATGCATTTTCGTATTTGGGGTAATCGTCACGGACCAACAGTAAACTACCACTTTACGACGAACGGAGTGTTGTGCCCCGCGCTACGTGATTGCGCTACGGCGTGGGGTACTGACGCCTCACTTAATTCGATTCAATACTGTCGAAGAATCTTTAGCTTTTGGTATGAGGTTACGCGCCACACTGCGTTAATGGACCGAATTCGTCAGCATCATCCGAATGCATTTCCGTAGACGAGGGGATCGTTACGAGGCTACAGTAAACTGCCACTTTACGACGGCCGGAGCGTTAGGCCTCGCACTACTCCATTGCACTATGATGGGGGTATCGATGTCTCGCCTGATTCGATTCAACTCTGTCATGTAATCTTTAGCGTTTGAGAAGCGGTTCTGCGCCGCACTTCGTAAGTTGACCGAATCTATCGCAATCAAGCGAATGCATTTTCGTAGACGAGGTAATCGTTAGGGACCCGCAGTAACCTATACCACGTTTCGACGACCGGAGTGTTTATTTAGCCTTTCAATACTTGACGGCGTTATTGTGGGGGATACCGGCGTCTCACCTTAATCGTTGTAATATTGTCGCGTAAACTCTGTCGTTTGGGAAGAGATTATTTGCCGCAGTTCGCCAGCTGACAGAATTCCTCACAATCATGCGAATACATTTTCGTAGAAGAGGTAATCGTTTTGCACCTACAGCAGCCTAACGCTTTAAGACGGACGCAGTGTAACGCCTGGCACTGCTACATTGCGCTCTGGCTGTGGTTATCGATTTCGATCTAATTAATTTCTCTTTATTTTTCTCAGTACCACGATAAATCAGGAAAACTGATGCTCGCTACTTCCCAGGTAAGTTTGTTGTCTAAGTTGCCTATTTACCTGCCTGTTCTCTGGGCCTACTGCGGCTGTGGTATTGGAGACAAGGTCACGGCCGAAACAAGCATACATCTTTATTACAAGCTTTGCTTCTCTGAGGCAACCTGCGCTGAAAGGTGATTTCATTCAATATTCCTTCATATACGAGGGGGTACCCAAAAGAAACCGGACTTATTTTTGTTTGAACTTGTTTGTTCACATTTTAAGCACAGACCTTCAATCTCCTTCAAAGTATTCCCCACTTGCAATGATACGCTAGTCGAATCTTTCATTCCATTTTTCAAAACATTGTTTAAATTCATCTTTTGTGATGCTTGACAGTGCCTCCGTCGTTTTTTTCTTCACCTCAGCAACATCAGCGAAACGCTTTCCATTCACCTATTTTTTCATTCTAGGAAACAAAGAAAGTGGCACGGGGCAAGGTCGGGAGAGTATGAGGGTTGAGGAATAGGGGTCATGCCATATTTGGTCCAAAATTGTCGTAGAGACAGGGCTGTGTGAGCAGGGGCGTTGCCATGATGGAAAAACCAGTCACCCGACCGCCACAAATCTGGCCGCTTCCACCGCACACTGTTGCCCAATCTTTTCAAAACATCCAAGTAGAAAGCCTGGCTAACTGTCTGACCCTGCAGAACAAATTCTCAATGGACGACTCCTCCCACGTCGAAAAAACAAATAAGCATTGCTTTGAGGTTTGGTTTCACCTGACGAGCTTTCTTGAGGCGAGGTGAATTTGAAGTTTTCCATTGGCATGATTGTTGCTTTGATTCAGGATTCGATTCAGGAACACTTGAGTTGTCCTCATAGCATCGTCCTTGTACGTCTTTCTTAATATTTCAAGAGTTTCCATTAAACTTTTTCTGAGCAAAAATCAGAGTTTCACCGGCGTACGCTGTTCAAGAAAATCAGCCATTGCAAAAACGACATTCACACAAAACAGCCGTCACTCTAAAACTCTGCCTAAACTAGTCTGACCTCCTTCAACGACGGCACTCGGCTTACTCACTCTGGAAAGTTCGTTCTATGCGCTCCTAGTGGCAAAACGCGGTACCACAGAAGCTTTGCCGACCAAAAAATTTAGTCCGGTTTCTTTTGGGTACCCCCTCGTACGTGCAGTGTGGTTTGAGTGGCCCTGAATGTGGCTTACGGTCCTCAATGTAAACTTCGTTTTTGCGTCATACTGCACTGAAAAGTATTTCGTCGTGCTAGGTCTATGCCTTGGTCACAATGGAGGCCCGTAAAGCTTTTCATGCTATAGGACACAACAACATCTTATACTCTGTACGCCACACAAACTGCGAACGAGTAAAACTGAGCAAAGAGAACGGGACAAAAGGCACACACAAGCACAGACAAGGGGCAGTTCAGTGCTTTCCTCCGTTCTCTTTCCTTAGTTCCCTTCAAAACAACCAACTAGCCTGCCAGAGCGTCCTACAAACTGTGACGCCAAAACCTACGCATATCTTTTGAAATTTCTAAAAGACCGCACTGTCCATTTCCGAATACACGAGGACCTATACTCACACGTAAAGCTGACGCGTGGTAGACTACGAGGAGCTCTATTTTACTTCACCTTATTCAATCTGGGCATGGCTCCATCGTTGCCCCGCTTTGCTCAGATTCCCAACCTTTCCCTAAATCCCTACGCCCGTAATCTCTCTATGGTGAACCCACAGGTCTGTCGGAGAAGTGGAATCAACTCTGCAGCGGAGTTTTGGCAGTCACTGACTTTCTTCTCCAATTTGGCATTCAACGTGCCTAATAACCCTCCGAATTCCCTTCTTTCTATCTCCCTCCGCCTGCTGCCCTCCCCTCCCCCTCCTCCGACCTGGCGTACCTGGCTGGCATCAAAGCAACTGATGATCAGCGCGCTCTGGTGCTTCATTCCCAAGATCTATTAATCGGTTAACCTGTCACCCTTTCATAAAGTTGGTTTCTCTCTGTCTCACGGACTTAAACTGCAGCAACCTCCTTTGGCTCTGCCAACAGCGGTGCCAAGGCGCGGCCGCATGAAGAAAGAATAAAGCCGGCGCCAGGTTTAAGCACGTGACGCCGTGGCTCGGCAGTTTGATTCTGGTCTAGATACGTGCCAGTGTTCTTTTCATGCGAAATCATTACTATTACCCATTACGAGAAACGTGGACGAGGTGTGTGTACTTGGAAATAGTACAAAATATCCCGGGGATTGGAAGGAAAATAGGGTGACGTCATCCAGCGGCCGTATGATGCAGACAGGAAGCCTACCCCCCCCCCCCCCCCCCCCCCCCCCTTTGTTCAAACCTATACATGCCGTTCGTCTATATATATAGTCGCCGCTGACCGACCGCCATGTGGCGCCAGCTTCTCGACATTCGTACCAAAATTGTGGTGCCTGACCCGAAAGACGCGGGTTCGATCCCAGCCGCGGCGGTTGAATTTCTTTGGAGGAGAAATTTCGGAGGCCTGTGTACTGTGCGATGTCAGTGCATGTTTAAGAACCCCAGGTGGTCGAAATTTCCGGAGCCCTCCACTACGGCGTCTCTCATAGCCTTAGTCGCTTTGGGACGTTAAACCCCATAAACCAAACCAAACCAAACCAAAATTGTGATGCAATTGTTTGTCGTACAGCGCTGAGGGTGGTGTCGTACGAATTCTCGCTGAATATAGCTCACATGTGCAAGTCAAGTTGGAGACTAGCTTGCGACAGAGATTCGAACCAGCGTCGCATGCACCTTTAATCATATGCTTTCCCACACTTTCGCATCGTCATCTGATCCAACCGTTCGTCGCACAGCGTACGGGGGGCTGTTATACGCGCGTGTGTGTGTTTGAGTGATGTGTGCGTGGGTGGGTGTCATGCATCCAGGGACAGTGACGGTTTTCATTCCCGCACGTGAGGAGTCTTAAGTGTCTCTGCCAATTTATTTGTTTGCCTTCGCGCATTTGGCAGAAGCGTACAATAGGAATAAATACGAGCGTTTAAAGAACAGAATACAGTTATGCTGGTTTTTTTGGCCCGCAAGGCCAGTATTTATTAGAATACGCAAGCAGAAAATACACAGAAGATTGTAGTTTAGTGGTATTCTGAACTAACGTGTCGTCAAACGCAGAATAAACGCTGCAGTAATTTGCACGTCTGAAAACCTCAGTACTGTCCTCTGTGAGCGCAGTTATCTCATTTAGATAGTAATAGCTGCTAGAGTGCAGAAATGAAAAGAATTGCGAAAAAGCAGAGAAATATTGCCAAGATATGTACTCCGCTGGTAATGGAGCTAGTTAAACGGTTTCAGTCGTATAACCGATTTGGCTAAAACCGGTTTCCATATTAAGGCCCGAGTAAAACATTTCTGTAATAACAGCTGCTTTGTTCACTAATAACCGCAACATTAGCAATGGACGCACATTCAAAGTCGCCTTTTTCTCAGAACAAGGAGGATAGAGGTAGTACTTAATCATTTGTTTCAGCGCAGAAGGATAAAGAAAATGGGGGGTATAAGGCAAGGACAGGGATGTTACCGAGGCTCAGGTCCATGCTGCTACCCTAAATATGGAGAAGGCATGGAAACAAAGAAAAAAGAAGTAGAAGAAATGGTTGGAAAGCAAATGGTTTCCTTGAGATGGTACGTGCTGGTCACGAAACCTCGCCTAGCGCCCAAAGCGTCATGCTTTTTCCCAGCATTGCGAACAACGCTGAGAAAATGCGCAGAAGGGCTGCGATAGACGGCAGGTGCGTCCATGCTTTTGATTTCTAGGGAAGACTACGAAGACGGTCCAGTGGTCTCAATCCTGAAATCACGCATGCCCACGGGGGAGGGGGGGGGGGGGGGGGGGGGGTGGAGGGGAGTGTTTCCAGAACTTTTTTTGTCACGCGAGGGAACACGAGCAGAGGAAAATAACGCGCCTGCAAAGTTGCGCTATGCGCGTTCCACTCCCACTTGTGGTGCCGGGCTGCTCAATCTCTCATGGTTATATCGCAGTAGTACACGATGCCGGACTACCGTGACCAGTCAACCTTACCCGCGAAGACTTTATTCATACGAGCTTTGTTTTATTGAATATGCCCCCAATTCTTCACTGTCTGGTCATTGTTACTCCTTCAATGGAACACGGCGGAGTTTTTGAAACCCCTCCGTGCAGGCAACAATAGGCTCGGACGCGGAGAATCTGCTGAATTTGAAGTATAAATAGTGTAATGCTTTGACAAAGCGGGTATTTAAGTGAATCATTACAAAGTGAAGAGAGCGATGCACATCAATTATATGGGGCTGTAACGAGAAAGGCAAGCACGCAACTCTACGGGGTGCAAATATCTGGTGGTGGGCAGAAGCGTACATCTCTTTTAATAAAAGAAGCTGAGTCCATCGACACTGTAAAAAGCGCCTGTTTCTGCATCCGAGCATCAGAACAGAACTGTTAGGAAGCTCTAGATGCTTTGTTTTTGTCTTTTGGGACTCGAAGATGAATTACGAAGTCGCGCATGGAGCTGCTGCACTGCACTGCGAAGCAAAAGATGCATGCTGCGAGAATTTAGTAAATCTCAGCGAATGCACAGTATTCATTACAAGAAGCAAAAAACAAAACAAAATAAGTTTGCTCTTCGTTATAAATATTTCAGTAACAACTTTGCGAGATGGGTGTGCCATGAAATTAAGCGCACTGTGACAACTGTGCCTCGATAGAAACTGTGGAACATATCTTGCTTGAGTGCCCTGCGTATGCTAACGAGCGTGCGTACTATGAACATTGCATGCAGAAGCTCTGCCCAGTGCCCCTAACAATGAACAAAGTTTTAGGTCCCCTAGCCTGCCTTAGGCAACAGAGACTTGCAATGAACTTTCTATTCACATATTTAAAAGACATTGGACATCTCGATAAGCTTTAAATTCACTTGCACGTTACCTTCATGCATTCTTCATGCAGTGAACTTCGTCAGCCCATTTGACGGACTATGCACTCCATCATTCCATAGGTTACATCAATACTCGCAATTGCATCCTTAGAACCCATTTCATGGCCGCATTTATCTTCGTTTTTTTTACCTCTTCCACACTGCTCTCCTTCTGCCTTTATCTCCCAAATTCCCTTCCCTACGCAGAGTAGCATGCCAGCGATGTTTAAACGCCGGCTAAATTCTCTGCTCTTCATTAAAGAGTCTCTCTCTCTCCCTCGCGCGCTACCTCATTACCCAATGGCCTTGTATTAATTAGAATGGATGTAGTATCTATGTACGCTTGTATATGCAGGCGCCTTAGGTGTCAGGCTGGCGCTACTTCACCGAAATATTTTTTTTTTTTGCACACCCTCATCTTCTCAACCTTTGCTGCCAACTGCAGGTGTTATCATAAAAACACTGGCACGTTTTAAGCTAAGTAGGTAAATTTTTTGTTACAGGCTTTTAAACCTTGTAGAAAAGCTTTTTGAGAACTCTGATGTCTTTAATTTCTCCTGATGCATGGTATCTGAGGATGTTGCATTTCTGCTATTTATTTACCTATCAACTTTTCGACGGATTTTCTGCTACCCATGCATGCGCCTGGATTCGAGCAAATAAAAAAATGCGTGCTTTCTTAACTGCATAGACAATAGCCAAGACAACCGGTGTCCAGATTCACTGGTTGCAGAGCCGGTGTTATGAACCTCGCCTGTACTTCATTCAAGAGAGCTGAGCTTCCATCGACTTAAAGCTCTTGTCAAAATTACAGAGTCTAGGAGGTTTGAATCTGGGCATGCTTTGTGGGTGGTTACGCATCGTTAGCATCCCAAATCTCTTGAAGGTAAAACGAACGCGGATTTTCGCGCCCGGAAAATTAGGGCTTCCTCGGATGCAAAAAAAAAAAAAAAGCTGCATGGCATGAAAGAAAACTGCTTGGGCTACTTCCTTTTGACAAAGGCTGTATCGCGGTCCCCGGGGAACGTAACAAGCCGATGAAGTCAAGAGTTCGACGGAAATCCGTATGGTCAGGCATGGTGATGCAATGAAGTGAAGTAGCAGTCACTGAGCATAGTCGAAAAAAGAAAGACGTTTCGAAACCCGTACGGGTATCTTGTTCACAGTGAGCAGGACAAGAGCGGTGGCGAATTTATATCCGGAGAATGTGACGTAAAGGCCGCCGCGGTGGCTCAGCGGTTATGGTGCTCGGCTGCTGACCCGAAAGACGCGGGTTCGATCCCGGCCGCGGCGGCTGGAATTTCTTTGGAGGAGAAATTCTAGAGGCCCGTGTACTGTGCGATGTCAGTGCACGTTAAAGAACCCCAGGTGGTCGAAATTTCCGGAGCCCTCCACTATGGCGTCTCTCATAGCCTTAGTCGCTTTGGGACGTTAAACCCCATAAACCAAACCAAACCAATGTGACGTAAAGATCGGACGTAGATGCCTGGCATGGGGCCGGCGCCGGCCCCATGCCAGGCATCTACGCCCGATCCGGATATAAATTCGCCACCGCTCTTGTCCTGCTCACTGTGAACAAGAAACCCGTACGGGTTTCGAAACGTCTTTTTTTTTTCGACTATGCTCAGTGACTGCTACTTCACTTCATTGCAACAAGCAGATGAACGCGCAATCCAGTAAATTCTGCGCATGAGAGCAAACAACCGTATGAAAGATCTGAAAGGTGGATCCCATTTCTATTTCTGATGCACCGTCATCTGGATGGAACTATGCTCTGGACAAGAAAATTACCATGCTGGCCATACATTATTTGCTTGGAGCATCGCTGGCTGTCCTTCACAGCATAGGCGCAGTTACTTGCTTTTAATTTCTGCGCTATTGAGTGCTCAAACAGCAGAGATCTGCTCCTGCAGAGTTTTTTCTCCTCTTTCATCCCCTTCTGCACTCGTCTCTTTTTTCCGGCGTACTTTTACTCAAAAAGAGGGCAGATTCGATCTTCAGATCCTCCTGCAGTTTCCCGTGATAAGCGCCTCACATCAAAGGGACGCGGCTATATCTACACGAGGCTGAACAAACTGTCCTTGCTTGCGAAGTAAATGGAATATTGAATGTGGCCCACATCCACGAGTTTGCCGACAGCTGTCTCGTTGCGTCATTTCTGGAAAGCGATCCGTGGGGCTGTATATCGTACCGCGCTAAGCCCTGAAATTATTTAAGCTTCCTTTTCTTTCCCTGTCATTTTAAGTTATTTCCGCCTTTTAAACGTCGTCTCCGTGGGCGCGTACAATTTATACGACATCGTTCAACAAATCGCATCTTCGCTCGCCAATTGCTGGCACCTGTCGCTGCTGTGTTCGCGCGGTCGAGGGGAGCGCGCTACCAATAAATGTAGCAGCGGATCGATATATTTTCAATACCGCAGGAGCGTTTTAATCTCGACGACATCGGATAACTTTCGAGGCACCGCAACGCGCTGACGCCATCTCGTCAGAAACGCGCGCAAAAATAAAAAAGAGCTTGTTCGACGCATTTTAGACCGTGATTACGACGTTGATTCCCATTTCTTGCAGAACACCACCCACGCGCCGAACTTTATAGCCGGGCCGGGTTTGGCCTTACCGAGAAAGCCGGATAAATGAGCTGTTTCCCACTAATCTACTGTCAACGCCATGCTGCTCGCTGTTGTTTTTTTTTTTTTTTGCTTGACGTAAAGTAAAATGTGATATGAACTCAAGATAAAAAACGTCAGAATAGCGAGAACCATACCATCTCCTTAACGACAAGTTCGCTGAGCGTTGATCAGCGAAGCAGCCGTTTAACGGTACACATCACTCTATCAAGGCAAGTAGGCCATTTCCTGTAGCTGGGCTTTTCGGTGTGCGGCTTCCCTGCGGCAGGGATTAACGCGTCGAATTACGAGGCCTGGATGAAAGTCTCCCAAGGAACGAGCTTCCTTCGCCCTGGCTTATTCTAGATTGGATGCGTGTTCCCTCGTGCTTGCCAGTTTCGAACTACGGTGCCTGATTAGTCGCGTGTTCCTTAATTATGTTTGTATTTTGAGGCCTTGCATTTTAAAATAAAATATATTCAAGGCCACCAACGTCATGACGTTAAGTCGAATCAGTGGCGCCCCAGTAATACAAAGCTCGGAAATTTAGTCTATGTAAAAGCCCGCCAGCCTAGGACACACTTCTAGAGTGGGCTTAGGATTAAAATAAACAATGTTTTGTGTGCATACGCGGTGTGTGTAAACCATGGCTTTTTGTTTTGTCACGCTATTTTTGTTATCCTTGACCTTAAATTTTCTCGCCTTTCTTGGGTTGAACTATCCCCTTCGCCAACGCACACGTAGTGCCAAGGTTATACTACATCCAGGCGTTTCTCACTGTAATTAGCCTAGACGAACTTTCTGTCGGACAACTTTCATTCCTTCCTTCCATGCTCTAGCAAAGCTGCACACTGTCACGGTTCATTTCATAGGTTTTTAGCACCATATGTAAGCTATACGATTTCAGCAGCGCGAACACGGTTAGGAAAAGACAGAAGGCGGACAGGACAGAGCACTGAACTATCAAGTTTATTTCAAGAATGCCCAAGGCCCCGCTCTTAAATACACACGCCACAGAACACGCCCACCTGGGGGATACTAAGCACAACACAATCAGAGCGCGAACGAGTAAATTATCACTTTTTCCCGGGTTATCAAGGATACAACGAGCATGAGTGCTAACAAAGAAAAGACTAAAATCCAGTAAAAGACATGTAAAAAGCATGGAACAACAGGGCTGAGGGTGCATGAAGGTCTGAAGAAAACACAAGCATAAAAAGGCTAAAAACACAGTAATGACATTGCTACAACACGATGGGATAACAAAGCCGAGGAAGCGGAGGTTGTTAGATGAAATGGATTCCAACCAACTAGCCCGCCAGATTGTGTTGTGTCATATATAAGCTCCGCCTTGTCATAGTGGACCCATCTGCGGCCACTTTTTGCATTTTGTATGATTGCCCTCGGCTTGGCTTTTAGAATTGTGGTTCTTCTAATCTGATCTCACACTGAAATTAAATGGTTCATTTGTCATGTGCTTCTCTACCGAAATCTCTCTTGTAAGCTTCAAAAGCAATGTAACTCCGCTCTTCATTGTTACGCAAAATTAACAAATCGCGATTCAAAGCTTAACAGCAACGCCGCTTTCAGTAAAATATGTGCGTACTATTATAACGCGTCTTTTGCACGGTCAAGTACGAATCTTCTAATCGGCTACTCAGCCTTTGAAATAATCATTTTTCACTCACGCTGAGGTAGCACCTAAAAAGGTAAAGTGATTTCGCGTGAATTTTGGCAATGCGCATCACCAGAAAAATTAATACTGGGAGCTGTGCTAAAAATCTAGCTGCGGTGTTGCGCGTAGAGACCTCAAATCACGTAAGGTGCGCAAAATACTCGATATTAAGCACTGTTACGTAATGCTATGCGAAGCCAGCACTCGCCTTAAGGTTGTGCTTGCGCCAGACCGAGTGTGTTCCTTTTTTATGCCAATTAAATTAATCCATTTTTTATAGTGCCAGAATAATAGCAACCTTAACAATCAGTAGACTCTATTCAAGGACTAAATACTCTCGCAAGAGAGCCCTGCGTTGGTTTTTAACCTCGCAGTGAAGGAACTCTGACCACTGCTGTCCGTGCACCGCGAAAATTCACCAACACCATCACTAAGATCAAAATCATAATCGTCAAACTAGCATCAGTTCTCACCTTATGATATGCACTTATGAGAGAAATAATCAAGAAATCATTAAGCTTGTACAATTTTTGTCGCATTACTATTTCAAGCTGGATAACGTATCCTACTTTAAATACGGTTATGTGTGTAGTGGTCAAAGTATTTACTATCTAGAAGAGCTTCCCTGCCATCCAGGTGGACTGCCCGTTTGAGAACGTACGGTGAGACGAAATGTACGCTCAGATGGATGAACCGTAGGACGAACTCGGGAAAGGGGCAAATATAGGCGCCTAAGACATAGGATATATACGAAATAAAAGGCCCACCGACACCGGTGAGCCTAATACGCTGCACTTCGATAACGTCACTAGTGCAGATCCTCATCCTGCCGCGGCATGTAGTGTGTACAGTACACGGCTGTTGGATAATGGCTTTCTTGCCTCGCTTCTCTATTAAGTGAAATACTGTTTTAAAACCTGTGGATTTATGAACTCTTGAACAGTTGAGCGCATATTGCCGGAAAACGTAGTCACTTCTCAGCCTCCTGCATAATCGGCCAAAGTAACCAGCGTTTTCCCTCTGGTGCGGAGAGGCGCTTTTGTAACGAGCAAACTTTCCTGCGGCATCCTCGCTTCGTTCCGCAACCCGGCTGGCTTGGGGAGGTTTAAGATAAGGACACCTATTTCTTGCTTCTGTGCCTAGTATCCGCCCCGCGCCTTTGACTCTACAGTGTATTAAACGTAGTTGAAAAAGAAAAAAAGAACACACGAAGGTGAGCGCGCGGATGGGTTGCCCTTTTTCGCCGGGCTGTCCCAAGGCAGCGATTAAATTTTTTAATCAGTTTTCTCCGCAGCAGAGGAAAACAGCAAGAACCAAAAAAAAAAAAAAGTCTCACGCACTGCGCAGCTGAATTCCCGCGCCTCGAGGGAGTTTTTGTTCACAACGCGCATGTTTGTTTAGCAGTCCGCAAAGAGAAGCATATTTCTTGCACCCATGGGACCCACGCTTTTGGCACGTCAGCCGCTTGTGTCAGGGCAGCTTTAATGTTTCATATTTTCGAGTCAGCCTTGCCAGCTACGCGCAGTCTCTCTTTTTTAGCACTCTCTCTTGTCTTTCTTTCTTTTAGTTTTTTTTCCACTCTTTAATGTTCCGGGAGTCGCTTGGGCCCCGTGACGCAGGCGGGCTTTGTGAACATCCAATTTTTGCTGTTTCGGACAACTTCGTTCCTAATCTGGCACACGTGTGGCTTCGTCGCCTTTCCACTGACGGTATGCTCGCACTTGAAATTAGGTCGAGGAGCGCGAATCCTTGAGTTAGTTACCCTGGCTTGCTCTTTGGATTTGTACTTAGTAAGTGAATAAATTAAAGAATATGTCGCATGATTTTTAATATTGAATAAGTATTTCTTGCCTTATTTCATGCCAAGTCTGCATACGCAAACATACCTCGTGAGAGAATTGTCAGAACTGAACAATAAGTTCCATCTGGTAAAAGTTTGCCTATTAAATGCCTCTGAGGACACCTGTAGAGTTGACTTGCGGCGGAAGGGTCAACAGGGTCTGAGCGTGCCGATGCGGATTTCGACTGTCAGAGATTCCGTAGTGGAGGGCTCTGGGTTTATTTCGACCGCCTGGGGCCCTTTATCGTGCACTGACATCGAATAGCATGTGGACGGTTTTCTATTTCGGCTGTACTGGAATGTAGTCACCGCAGTGGGTATCCTATCCCGCGTCTCTGGAGAACGCTTAAACAGCTGTGCTACCGCGGTGGCCACGACTTATGCGCACACTTACAGGATGTAAAGTTTAGATTTTGGTTCTCGCATTACTCGAGGATAATAGTGAGATGCTGCTTTGCCTGACTTTTCATACAGTGGTCCATACACCTGCATAGCCCTTTCGAGGCCAAATTTTCATAGCACAGCAAGATATTTTTTCTTGGTTGTTTTTTTTTGTTACAAACTCAGGGGAAAATAAAGAACTCTTACTTGGCCTCTTGCCTGATATGGGATAATTATTATGTTTCTGCCAGGAGTCATTGGTCAGTTAGGGCACTCCATACTCCTGCACTTATTGTGGAATTCCATGCAGAAGTTCTTGCAGTTGCTAAGACAGAGCCTTATGTTGGATTTCGCTGCGCTTCCACTTTTTTTACGAAGACACTCAGCGCTCTTGCAACGCTCCTTTACGTCTTCGAACTGAGGCCAGTGACCTATCTGATCATACCTTGTGATCTGATGGGCGTTGGTTTGGTGGTGGACCACATTTTTGCACGGATGAACTTTGACTTGTTGCCGGCCGGCCCCTTCTTTTGCAACTTTTCCTGACTTTCGGAGCCCGTCAGACACATCGAAGACAAAATAAAATAATGCCAGCTGTTTTGTAAGCGGGAGCTTATTGCCATGCCTCTTGCACAAAAGCACGAGTTCACTGCTATGAGGTTGAGGAAGTGCACGAACAATTTTTTGTACCAAGCGTCCACGACGGTACACCCTCGGAATTTGGGAAGACACCTAGATGGCGACCGTCCATAAAAGGCTCCAGGTCACCATGGCGGGCCAGCGATTGCTGCAGAATCAAAACATTAGAGGCTGCATGGAGGTATTCCTTCCTTTCAGCTGGTATAAACTGAGTCCAAGCATAAATTAAAGCATAAAAAAGCGATAGCAATTTTTCTGAAAGCTCAGGAATATCACTTACGCTCTGAGTCGATGCACGAAATTATTGCCGAAAGTGTTGTACTGAGCAGCAGCGGTGATGTGCACACAAATTTATTTTGGCGGAAAAAAAGGAGCGCTTGATCTCCCACCTAGTGGTGCGAAGGCTAAGTGCTCTCTTCGAGAAGTCTGTTCCAAGTGTCATTTTCGGTTTCGCTTTGTGTGTCAGGCAGTGAAACCAGCCACTGTATTGTGATTCCTGCACAAAATCATTGGCCATGAAAGGCCTAGAGCACTCGACTGGCACACTGCTTGCGTCATTTACCAGTGCCCTAGAGCTCGAAGCAAGACTATATCATGCACGCATATTTTAAAGTGGTGTTTTGAACTCCTCATGTATTTAAAACCTATACTTTGTCTACCACGCAGCTGCGATGGCTATAAATGCACAATAAAGTGCGCCGTTCGAGAGCTCTAAACAGGTTTCTGGACGACTGTAATAGTACTATACGTATGAGGCAAAAATCGACGACGCGGCAAAGCCAACCGATCTGTATTGTTACGCCATGTTCCGATGCCTCTCGGTTATCATGAAGGCAAATGAAATGGAGGCGCTTTTGGTCTCTCGTGTGGTCGGGAATTCATACCAGCCCCACCAGATATTGTATTAATCTCTGGCGCGCTTTGAAAGCTTGTGCCCGCGACTGTTTTGACCTGTGTGTTGGGTAGTCAGCGATACACAAGTTATAATATGTAAACCGCACAACTTCAAGAAACAGGCGAACATTTTGAACTGAAGCGCGCCAATGTTATAAAGCTGCCTAAATGTGCATTCCCGAAAGAAAAAATATTCAGTATCATTAAATTTATGTGTGATGGAAAGAAATTACCCTGGCTGCACAAAACTTCCTCTTCCGCTTTTTGCGTTCTTTCGTATGACCAACACTAATGTGGGAAAAACAAGTATTTAGAGCTGACTAGAGAGCTTTGACTTTTCTTAGCAAGTCAATAACTTCAATGTTCAGACTCCAGTAACGTGCTTGCGAACTTGATCCTAGTTGCCCAGGCCGCATTTAGAGCAGGGAAGATACTCAAACTTCCGTGCAGCGTAATTCCAGGCGTTCAGATGCAAGCAAAATGCTCAGCACTAGGCTTTCGATTAGTCCTTGTTTAACTTTGAGAAATTCTATGTCCTAGTTTTTTATGAAATTAAGCGACGAAAGTGAGCATCACGATAATGATGCATAGAGCCGCATATTTCTTTCTTTTGAACGCAATACGTACCGTAACAACTTTTATAACACCTTCATTTATCCTTGGTCAGAGTGCAGTCTCTATAGATCACGCTTAGCGTGGCTATAGGTGGTTGCCTGAGCAGAACTAAATAATCATGAGCATTGTTGCGTTCAAAGCAGCTGGGAAAAACACAGAATTCGGACTCAGAGTTCACTGTGCGTGCGAGACACTGTGCGTTCGAGACACTGTGCGTGCGCGTTCATGCAAGTGTGCGTGTGGGTGTATGTATGTTTGTGGAAACGAGCATTTCACTTTCCCGTCATTCAGTAGTCACCAGAGAACTGATATTGAGCTATGGTTGAAGTCTGCAGCTGTTATCGTCGGCGCTACGTGGTAGCAGTCGAGAGGAAAAGTTGGAGCGGACTTGGCCGACACATGAAAGGACATAAAGTGATTGTACGGATTACGTTTGATGCAAAATGTTGCAGGTTACTTCCTTCTGGTGCATTTGTTTGCGCTGGTCATAAGGTAGATATCTATAGACTCCCAGTACCGAGCGTGGGTTGAATAGACTATCCCGCGAACGCACTACAACTCTATCTCATAACTACTTTTAGCGGAAGAGAAGCAGTGATCGCGAGGTCGCCGGCTCCTCAGATCTGTGACTGGTTCACGAGCACTTCCGAACAACACAGCTGTGGAAGCTGCCGCCTCTTACTTTTCTTTCCATCTTCCTCCTTTTCATCCCCTTCATCTCTTCCTGCGCGAGTTATGTGCTGTGCGATGTCAGTGCACGTTAGCGATCCGCAGGTGGTGGTCGAAATTTTTCCGCAGCCCTCCACTACGGGACCTGGTTCTCTCTTTATTTCCGTGGTCACAGTGTCCACTAAGATGAGAGACCTTCTTTTTCTTTTCTTTTCTCATACGCGTAGCCATCGCGTGCGCTTTGGAAAGATTGTGGGCAACGCACCCCTCCCTGTATCTCGATATCGTGACAATGAAGAACGCTCTGGTAACGTTCTTAAAGACGCGAATATCAAAATACGCTCCGAACGATCCCACTTCATAAAATAAACGCAATAAATAAGCGCCTATTTCACATGAGTTCATGAGAACTTCAAGATAAGACTTGCACACGATTCTGCTAGTTAAATTGCTGTTCTTCCCGCGGGTGCCACGCTCGCTTCGTTTTTCTGCATGTTGACCTGTGTCATGTGCGAAGGGTTTCCGTAATGTACAGAAAACAATTTGAGGAACCAAGCTCACAACGCATTACTTTTAAAAATATGCTACACATGGAAAACGACCTTTATGACGCGCGTGGGCTCGCACATTTATTGAGCTCTCAGTTTACAGAGGAGAGACACACTCTCGTTCTGGGGTCGCTCCCTGTCGTCGAACAGTGAAACCTGCCGATTTAAGAGTTAAGAAACCTGCCGTAGAATAGGAGGACGCAATTAAGCCAGCGAATTAGCGAGCGTGTGCCGTCCGGCTGTGGCTACGCTGGCACTGTCTGGCAGTTACATTTAAGGATTTCAAAAGCACGGAGGATCGAACGTATTCTTCGCGTAGTGTGAGGGGTAGGCGAGTATTTGGAAAGGATTTAGGAAGATTGGATGAGTAACTGGATTGGCCCGATCTGTGCATCTAGCCAATTACTTTAAGGATTACTTCTAATACGTGTCGTTTCTTGGAGTTTGCTGAAAATATCCGGGGAGATTACTTGAACAAAAAAAAAAAAAACGATCCAATGAGCATACAACGTGATTCCTAAGACGCGTATGTGAGAAACAGCTCAAAATGCGGAACAACATAAGCAAAATTACCGGACGGGACTAACCTACGTATTATTTTCTTACCTTGTCTTTCATTTTCATCGTTCTGTGTTTGCACTTTTCCCTAGATGGATGGAGCTTCAGTCTTGAGCATAGTTCAATTTCGAGAGCTCACAGACTACTACGCAGATCGTTAAAGATCAAGCAGACACACGTTAAGGGAATCCGGCAAGGAAGTCTTAGTTTCTCACGTTCATTATCAACGCATTTCCACTTCCCGATTTTATCATAGCAGGCGTAGCTTAAAACTTTCCAAAGAGGTCTTTGACACCCTTAGACGACTGCAATGAAGCACTCGCCGTTAATGCGTAGTTTAATTAATATTATTATGCGGGTGCGGGTGTTTTATGTTACAAAGCTGTTACCTGTGCCGGAGTGTGGAACAGTGTCACGTGATTTCGCATGTCGTCAGCAGAAGGATTTGCCTCCAAGCCAGCTGCATAGGACCTCACGATGTGCAGCTTACACGGCAGCTTCGCAGTACGCTCGCACCTCAGACACAGCTCAAAGCGATAAGGCAAGCGATGGCACAACTGAAGAAGCTCGTTTTGAAATAAGATTTCACACTTTTTTATTTGCAAGCCAGGGACCCTGGGGGGTGTCGTCAAAATCCACCAAAATTTTTAAAATGGCGAAGTGAGGGAGGGGGGCGGGGGGGGGGGGGGGGTGAGTTGAGTAGGCGGCAACGCAAAGTTTCGAGTTTAGATGTTCGGCAATCATCCGACGATTCGATCGGCCTAGCACGAATGTCGTCGTCCTTGCTTGGAACAAGGGTACTTCGTCCTTTCTCGTTTTTCTTGTTCAAAAAAAAAAAATCAATGCTACTGTCTGTGCCCTTGCGATTGTTTAGCTGGTGATATTTGCGAACGCAAGCGCGACGGCGAAACCCTGGTATGCAGGCCTTTGCGCTGAGGCTGTGTTAAAATACGCTACAAGCATCCGCTATAAAAATCTTGCGTGAGCGTTTCGGTGACCAGGTGCTGACGCACCCGAAAGATCCTGTTTCCTTGGAAACCCGCATATATCCTTGTTCTTGTGAGCGGAATATTTTTTATTCTATGTTCGAAACTGTCGAAAAGTAGAAAGTGCCTTCTTTTCCGTTCTTTTTGGAGTTTCCGTTTTTTTTTTCTAGAGTTGCCTATTTATGGCTTCTAGCGGAAAGAGAGAGAAGAGGAAAGTTTTTTGTTTTTTTAAGAGTAGTCGAAGCTAGTATTATTCTAATTTATATTTACTTTCTTGCGCGATATCATAACGGGTGCTAGAAGGCATGCGCTACTCCCAGCTGCTGAAGGTGTTGTGATTGTCTCGGTATTTCCGACCACATACATCACCAACGCACGGAATGCACACAATGCCTCCGCGATAGCTAAGTATTCCGTCTCTCTTTTTCTGAACAAGAACGTAATCACAAGACAGAATTATCAGATCAAGTATTTTGATGTTTCATTGCTGTCATCCTCCGCTCATCGGTCGATAGCCGCACTCCTCGGTGGCGAAAAGTGCCTTTGCTGCAGCTGGAAGACTTTGCTCACAACTGTGAGGCCAAGATAAAGAAGCACTACTGGGTCGACTAGATTGTGCCATCCAACAATGCAGCCTCTATTTACGTGTTTTTTTTTTTACTTTCCTGTTGAGCGCTTCATAGGCTATATTCTGAGCAAGAATGCCTGTGGAGGACTTAACGCAATCTAATTCTTTCAGGGGTAATATACAGCGAACTTATTAGTCTTCTTACCTCTAGTAGTTTCCACTGCCACATGTATATCTCCCTATACTACCAATACTGCGGCATGTTTTGAAGAGATGTTGAAGGCAGTATACTCAATTGCACCCCAGCAACACATAAAAACGAGATTTGCCGGCAACGTCGGAAGCACGCTTTTGGACTTATATGTAAAGGAGGCTTGTACTTAGCAGTTCTCTAGAAATTCTTCGTTTGCCATACGCGGCGGTTCTTTGGTAAAGTTATTCGCATTTGACCAAATAAGAAATTTCCCGCGCGATGTACAGTCCTTATACTTTTTCCCCTGTATTTACCGCATTTCGAGATTTTTCAGCCGCTGAGAGTTAATGGCTTCGCACGACATTCTCAGCCCATGCTGTTTCAATTGTCCACTGAATGTTAGAGCGCTCTCGTGAAGAAAAATTAAAAGCTGGCGCGGCGTGTTTCAAAGACACGGCTGACACAGCACGCAGTGACTTGCACAGAACTTTCATCTCCTCTTTCTCTTTCCCCTCTTTGTGCATGAGTTTTAAAATTTGCTAGCTTTCCGTGCAAAATGATAATTCATCGCGTATTTCTCGACCCGTTAACACGAGAGAGGCGTCCTCCTAAAGTGTGTCGAGGCGGCACCGTGAGATAAAGCACGCATGTAGAGCAACCGGGGAATAAGAAAACAAAGTCCAAAGCAAGGGAAGCTAAATGACAAATGCTTAAACGTGCTTCGCTCCCTGCTCCAGCTAACACGCTCCAGAGACGCAATTATAAAGAGGCAGCGCCGAAGAAAGCGATGAGAAAGAGAAATGGATCTTTCCACGGACTCGAGGAGAAAAATTACTGCCCTGATCGTCTTGAGGCTGCGGTGGCGTAGTTGCTTTTCTTTGTACTTCAATTTTTGGCTTTAACATCAACTGCGGAGTCCTCACTGTTCTAGCTTCGAGCTGAGCAGCGGCAACGGAGGGCCACGCGTAGTTTCTCAAGGCGAGAGACAATGCAGCGTCGTCGGAACAAATGTGGTCTTCGGCGACACTGGCTGATGGAGCTGCGGGAGGGGAGGGGGTTGATGCGGGGGTGGTTCTGAAAGCAAGAAATCTGTGGAAGAGCGCGCTATGACCGAATAGCATTATAGAGGGTCGAGCGAAGAGTTCGAGAAAATCACTGCGCTTTGATCGGGAACATTAAACGATTTACGGCCTCATATTTTGTTCTTGTTTCTTTAAAAATGAAAGGCTCGTTGGTTGCGGAAGCCAAGAAGGCTGCCTGCTGCGGAGCCCTCGCAAAGAGAAGAAGACAGCTGACTTCGGCGATGCTCGCTCCTATGCCGAAGTCGTCGTTTGCAACGAGCAAGTAGGAGCCGCACCAGGAAGGAAACGGAAATGGGAAGGAACGCGCAGAATATCAAAAAGTGAAAAAATAAATAAAAGGAACGCGAAACAGTTTCGCGGATCGAGAACGCTTCCAGACTGACTCCTTCGTTCTCCTTCACGGAGTAGAATGCCGGGCAAAGTGCCTCCAAAGCGCGGGGTTGGGTCGCCTTTACATCGAGGCACAACAATAAGCCTCTAATAAGCGTTGCGTGCCTCGCTCGTGCTTTGCCGACGGGAGCCACCGAGAGCGCGTGGAGATAGGCGGGGAGTTGGGGGGAGGGGGGCACACTAAGCATTGTTCCGCCGCCCTCGCTTGTCGTCTCGTCCTCCTGCCCATTCTTCTATCGCCGTTTTGTTTGAAACCTTTTCAGTGCTCATCTCCACCCACTCGCTGCGAAGCGAACGAAAATTTGCGCGCGCGCCGAATATCCTAGAAGAAACGGCATCTAGAAAGCCCGCGCATGCAGGCAGGAACGCCGGGTCTCATTCACGTTAACTTCGACTCGGATGCCCGCCACCGCGGGTTTCGACACCTGGACTCTTCTTTTATTTCGTGCCACTCTCCCTCCCTTCCTCGCGTTCTTTTCGGGGCACGGAAAACAAAACTGCCGGGCAATCTCGGCGCTCGAAATGCGTTTCGTCTTGCCGCGTCTCATTTTTTCTTTTGTTGCAACCTCTTCCAATTCAAATGGCGGGCTGGCGACCGATGAGATTTATTTATTTATTTATTTATTTATTTCGAATACCCTCAGGGCCCGGGTCGGGCGTTACAGAGGGGAGTGGAATACTCAACATAATTAAGATAAAAGCACAGGCACATATATATATATATATATATATACATATATATACACATATATATAGGGGTGTCAAAAACAGTGCAAAAATAGTAAGGAACACCAGAAGGTAACAATAAACATCCAAGAATTCAATACAAGTACTACAAGTAAGGAACACCAAAATATAACTGTAGAACACAATACAAGTAGTAATACGGGGGTAAAAAATAAATAAACAGTGCGTAACGATTAATCAGGAACACCAAAATGAGCTTTTAAGGCATTTTTGAACAATGTAACATCAGTAATAGACACAAGATCTTCGGGAAGGTGGTTCCACTCTGTTATTGAGCGCGGGAGAAATGAATTATGAAAGGTATTCGTGTGGCATGCGAAAGATCCAATTTTATGACGATGGTCCACGCGATGTGACACATAAGAGGGCCGGTGGAGTAAAAGATTGTGAAGTGTGTCGTGGTAGTATATTTTATGGAGCAAACAAAGTCGCTGTATCTGACGTCTCAAGGAGAGTGGAGGTAGGTGTAATGTGTTTTTCATGTTAGTTGTGCTGGCAGTACGATGATAATTACTGAGAATGTAGCGAGCAGACCGATTCTGAAGAGCTTCGATGGTTGTTACCAGATGATCAAGGCCGGGATCCCATACAGAAGCAGCATACTCAAGCTTTGGACGGATAAGTGTTTTATAAAATTGTAATTTAAGAGATGAAGAAATGTTCGCAAAATTACGTTTCAGATAGCCTAGAGATCTGTTAGCGTTGCTAGTTATATAGTTGATGTGCTGTTCCCATGATAATTTGGATGAAAATAAGACGCCCAAGTATTTGTAAGATGTTACCTGTTCAAGCGGGGAATCCTGAAGAATATAAGAAGAAACATTAGAGTTCATTCGAGATACATGCATTAAGTTACATTTGTTAGAGTTAAGAGTCATTAACCAATCCTGACACCATGCAGTTACTGCGTTAAGGTCTGATTGCAGAATCTTTTCGTCATTAGGATTGGTTATTTCACGATAAATTACACAGTCATCTGCGAAAAGGCCAGCGCGAGATTGAATTTTGGTGGGTAAGTCATTTATGTAAATTAGAAAGAGCAAGGGAGCAAGAACGGAGCCTTGTGGCACGCCGGAATCAACGGGGACATAATTGGAGTCGATTTCGTTAATCGTTACGTATTGGGAGCGATTAGTAAGAAAACTTCTCAACCATGCAAAAACGTTGGGATCCAGGTTAAGTTGGTGTAATTTAAAGAGGAGTAGAGTGTGTGATACCTTGTCAAAAGCCTTAGAAAAGTCTAAAAATATGCA